>NW_026586383.1:3766788-3771305 GCF_907164565.1 Psammomys obesus
ATCTATCTATCTATCTATCTATCTATCTATCTATCTATCTATCTATCTATTTTTCAAGGCAGGGTTTCTCTGTAAAGCCTTGGGTGTCCTGGACTCGCTCTGTAGACTTGGATGGTTTTGAAATCACAGAGATCTGTCTGCCTCTGCTTCCTAAAGTGCTAGGATTAGAGGCATGCACCACCACACCCAGCTGAAGTCATGGCTCTTGAGGAGAACCCATAACCACCAATTTACTAAACCGGCATAGTCCCTAATTACATTCCAAATAATTGTCCTTATAATCATGGATAAATGTAGTTCTCATCCCTCATTAAGGAAACTACTCTTTGCAGACAGAGCCTGTAACAGAAAACCACAAACATCAAAATCTGCAGAATTGTCGATTTTGCAGTCCCAATGGATACATTTTCAATATGACTCCTGCATCTACATTTGCACTATAACTCCTGCACCTAAGACTCAGGGAGCATTTTAGGAGAGGGGACTAAGATTGTAAGAGCCAAAGGATGAGGGCATTTACTGTGAGGTTGTGTTTTCTAGTAAGGTCAGAAGCTACACCCATAAAGTCTCACCAACATGACTGCCTAAACATGAGCTGAGCAAGGACAACAACAAGATACATGCTAACACAGATGGGGGAAGACCAGAAGACATCAATTACACACAAAGAACTACAGGCAAATAAAGACTATTGAGAGGAGGAGAAGCAGTTTTCTCCAGGAAAGAGAATTCCAATTGGTTATCTAATACCAAATGGTCAGACCTCAAAACACACATACAAACAACATTATACAGACTGAGCAGATTCTTTAAAATATATTTATTATATTACATATAATAACATATGTACATATATATATACACATGCATATAACAACAATGAAAAAAGGTCATAAATTTGAAAGAGTGCAAGAATGGGTATGGGGAGAAAAGGAGGAAATGATGCAATTATAATCTCAAAAAATAAAAAATACAGGTAGAGGCAGGCAGATCTCTGTGTGTTCAAGGCTAGCCAGGTCTACAAAGTGAGCCCAGGACAGAAAAGGCTACACAGAGAAACCCTAGTGGCACATGCCTGTAATCCCAGACTCTGAGAGACAGAAGCAGGGGCATCTCTGTGAGTTCAAGACCAGCCTGGTCTACAAATCGAGTCCCGGACAGCCAAGGCTACACAGAGAAACCCCACATTAAAAAATTTTTTTTAAATAGACAAGTATTAGAAGCAGAGATATATTCAATATTACCACACTAGGGAGTGAACCCAAACCTCTCCATCTTCAGGGGCAATGACAGAGGCTTAGGTCTGATAGAGGACAGAGGTATGTGTAAGTAATCACTCTCAGTCAAGGTGCTATCCTAGCTATCTTGACCTGTCACTGTCTCAACTCCAATCTCTCCTGCAAGAATAGAGTAAAAGTCGTTCGGGAAGACAAAGAAGGGTACAAAATACCATCTCTCCCTCTCTCATCAGTGCCCTTCATCAAAAACATTTTCTACATATCTTTAGTACCCCCAGGTGCTATCTCTAAAGTTGGAATCAAGGCAACACAGCCTACATCATTTTCCTAACTTTTGGGATAGAGATTACTTGGTCATGCAACTGCCTCCTTCCCTAAGCCCTTCCTTTAGTGGGAGTTTTGGTGTCTTTTAAAAACTCAGTTATGTTACATAATTATGTTTTTGTTTGTATCTCAGGTGTGGGATATGGGGCTGCTTTAGGTCGTCCACAGCAGCAAACTATTTGCCTCGTGGGCACTCTGAGAGGGGTGTGATCTTTGCCAGCTGAGAACAGCTTCATTATGAGGACTCTGAGAGGGAATAACTGTCAGACCCTGGGGTAGGGGATGGGCTCTGAGGAAGAAGGAGGCGGCAGCTGCTCTCCCCCTGCTGCTCTGGTTGCAGCTGCTGCAGTTTGACGAGAAAGAGAAGTTGGAGACATCCTGAAATGAAGATTGGACTTGCCTCAAAAAACTCCATAACCCTAACCAACAGGAAATAGTCAAATGAGAACTATGAACCCTCTCCCCACTAACCTTCCTTCTCTCCTGCCTGATGTTGGAGTGTTGGAAGGGACTGGACTGGAGAAAGGAGGTAGAAGCATAAATAAACCAAATAGAAAAAAAAATCCATGCAACACTTTCCCTAATCTCTAATGACCTATCCTTCTCCCAGGGCAGTCTAAATTCTGCAGTGAGGCCTCTACAAGCAGCCTCCTCTCCTCTGCAGTGCATGTGCCTAAAGAGGTCAGACAAGGCACTGTATCCCTGGAGCTGAGTTAAAGCTACCTACCTGGTGTGGGTACTGTGAACCAAACTCAGTTTCTATGGAAGAACAGCAACTGCTCTAAACCACTAAGCCATCTCTACAGCCCAACCCTGTACACACACTTTTTTTTTTTTTTTTGAGCCAGGATATTGTGAATGTATAACTCCCTCTGTAGCCCAGGTTGGCCTTAAATTAACTGTGATTCTCCTTTGTCATCTCCCTAGTGCTGGGATTAAATACCTGGTGGTTTGAATAGAGATGGCTCCCGCAGGTTCCTGTGTGTGTGTGTGTGTGTGAGTGCTTGGCCCACAGGGAGTAGAACTAGGAGGTGTGGCCTTTTTGGAAGGAGGGCTTTGAGGTCTCCTATGCTCAAGCTACAACCAGTGTGGCACATAGTCTCCTGCTTCGAGTCAAGATGTAGAACTCTGGGCTCCAGCACCATGTCTGTCTGCACGCTGCCATGCTTCTTGCCGGGGTGATAGTGGACTAAGTCTCTGAAACTGTAAGCCAGCCCCAATTAAATGCCTCCTTTGTAAGAGTTGCATGGTGATGGTGTCTCTCCACAGCAATAGAACCCTAAGACAACATTCACGAACCATCACGCCCTGTTTCCAAAGATAGTTGTTTGACAGAGAAAAGTCTCCTATTTTCTTTGGGTGTGGCCTTGAATCTAGTTCCACTGATTTCTGCTTTCTGTTTTTTGTTTTTGTTTTTTTTTTAGTAGAGCTGAACTAACCTGAGAGTTGTTGCTGTTTTGAGACGGGGCCTTGGTTGGCCTGGAGAACTGTATAGATCGGGCTGGCCACAAACTGAGAGATCCCACCTGCTTCAGCCTCCAGCGTGCCCCACGACCCTTGGCCCTAACCTTTGAGGTTGGCAAGTGATCTTAGCTTTCAGAGGCTCTGCTTCTGTGTATGTTTGCGTGCTTCTTTAGTGCACAGATTGGTTGAAGAGACAGATGACAGTTTTGTACAATTACACTCACCCCAAGAATCAGAGAATTTACCCCATCCCTTTATTTTCCAACAGTTAATAATAGACCTGGCTAATCCATGTCGCTGGACCCACATCCATCTCGATTCACGACTCAAATCCAACACTTTGGAAACTATTTTGTGGACAGCCCTGATAAAAAATGGAGGGGGCAGTTCTCCTCGGAACCCCATGTTTAGGGATGAGGAGACACAGAAGACCTTCAGTAGGCAATAAAAGTAGGCACCTGGACAAGGGCAGGAAGCCTCCATGCTTAGTGTGGCTTTGGTCTTTCGTGGGGCTATCTCCGTTTCTTCGTCTTCACGTTACCTGAACCATAACCTCTCGTTTTCTTTAGAAAAACATTAGTTTTCTTCAAGTTAACCCTCACAGCAATTTATATGCTTTCTTTTAGTGTACAAGACTAAGCAATCACGAGGGTGTCACACATTCTGGGGCTATCTCAAAGTCACCAGAAGTTCTGGAGTCTGTAAATGTCACTCTTTTGTTTTGTTTGAGACAAATCCTCGTATGCAACCTTGGCTCGGCCGGAGCTCGCTAAGTAGACCAAGCTGACCTGGAGCTTGGGATCAGTCCGCTTCTTCCTCGCCAACGCGGGGATTAAAGTTTGACTTTCCACCGTTCTTGAGCTGCCGGGGCGGGGGAGAGAAGACCTTTAGGGAGGGCTGACTGGCTCATTCCCCTGTCAATCAAGATTTTCTGTACAACAGGCCTAACTTAATTCCTCAAACGAGACTCAGCCGCTTTTCTCCGCGGCGGGGCCAAAAGCCGACGCCGGGGTATTTCCCAGCCCCGACGGAAGTGGGACCCGGAACCACTTCTTCCAGAGCGGGCCAATGAGCTCTCTGCTATGGCTGCCAATTTAGTCCCGGGGTTTGATTGGTGGCTCGGCCGACGGCGCAGAGGCTCACGGGAACGCCTTCCGGCCGCTTCGCCGTGACTGCCGCGGAGACCTGCCAGTCACCCGAGCCGCCCCGCTCTGGTCACGCCCCTTCCGCCGCCAGACCGCGACGCCGCGGGGGCCGGGCAGCGCCGCTCGGCCCAGGCGCTTGTGCCGCCGCGAGGCGCCGGGCCGCGCGGGGCGGGCCTCGGAGGGGAGCGGCTGCGGGGGCGGGGCCGGGGCGGGGCCGGAGGAGGAGGCGGAAGCGGCGAGCGAGCCCGAGCTGGAGCCGCATCGAAGCTGCGTCCGGGCCGGCGGAGCGGCGGCGGCGGGGTTGGCCGGGGCGAGGGGGCGCTGGAGCCTGGGCGGGCGGGCAGGG
>NW_026586383.1:3771705-3806149 GCF_907164565.1 Psammomys obesus
TGAGGCGCGGGGCCGGCGGCCGCGGGAGGGCGGCGCGGCCCGCGGCCCGGTCGCTCCCGCTGCAGCTGCTGTCCGGCGCGCTGTGCCCTGACAGCTGGGCCTCGGCCGCTCTCGTCTCAGCCGCGTCCCGGGCCGCCGCTGGTGACCACTCGCCGCGCCGCCGGAGGCTTCACCCGCGTCCTCCCTCAGGACGCGCCCGCGGAGCTCGGACGCCTTCTCCCCGGACCCGGAGGCCGCGCTACGCGGGGCGGCGGCGAGGCCGGAAGATGGCCTGGGTGCTCAGTATGGACGAGGTGATCGAGTCCGGGCTGGTGCACGACTTCGACTCCAGCCTGTCCGGCATCGGGCAGGAGCTGGGCGCCGGCGCCTACAGCATGAGGTGAGGGGCGCGCGGCGGCTTCCTCGGGGTGGGGCCTGGGCCGCGGGGTCGGGGTCCTGCCGCGTGGCGCCGCGGCCCCGGAGGCCGACGGGGGCGGCTGCCGGTGGACCCCGGTGAGCCGCTCTGCCCCGGCTGTCGGGCTTCGGTCGCGGGGGAACGGGGCTTCCTTTCCCAAGTGATGTACGTGGCCTTTTCGCTGGAACGGGCTTGTACAGAAGGCCCGGCTTCTAATGGGGAAGCTTTCCCGCGGTGCCTGGTAGCGTGGCCTGCGAATTTCAGCCGCTTGACGTTGTTATAGGAAGTTCCGCCGAGTGGAAGGAGCCCGGAGGGCTGGCGAGCGCGTTGGCTTGTTTGTGTAGTCAGTCTCCCGATTGTCTGAGGATGGAGCTGGGCCCTTGACTTGGGTTCTCCCCTCGGGCTGTTTCCTGTTGCAGAGAGGGCTGTAAGATTGTGCCACAAACAATAGTTTAGTCACTGCTGTCTGCACCAGCAGCTGTTCCGTTTGTGTAATTGGGAGTTTGACACAGATAGGAGCCAAGTGTGTGTGCCCCTTATCGCAGAAAGAGTTGAAGACTTCTTCGCGGCCCGAAGCTCTTTGTTTCGGTATTGGAAAATGACTTGTGGAGGTGAAGAACTAGGTGGCCTTTGAGATTGGTGAATTAAGTGTAGCAGTCTGTTTTTCAGCAAAGTGACTGGTGTGCGACATGACGTGCATTGCTACCCAGGAGAGGACAGAAGCATCGATAACCCCGGGAGAAATGACCTGCGTCAGAGCTGGTCTGGAGAAGTCCAGGCTCATCCCGTGAAGCAATTTAGCGTAGCTCTGCCCCACGCGGAACGCAGAACAGTCGGGAGGTTTCTTGGCCCGTGGGGAGGCGCGGTGGAAAGCATACTAAACTGAGAGGGACGTTGCTCCCATCTGACCCTGGTTTGGTCTCTGCTCGGCTCCCTCAACTTGACACCTCCTTTCTCTCCAGTTGTGTAACTAGAAGGTTTTGGATGAGGTGGATTGTTTTCTAGAACTGTCTTGGTTGTTGAGGATATTGAGCTACTGAAAATCTCGGGGGTCACCCAGAGAGGAGTACTGAAGAGGAGGCTTTTCTGTGGAAAACCTCCAGTCAGTGCCTGTCTACTTGAGAGCACATGAACGGAGCCCAACATTGTCTCCTTGCTTCCCATTTTCAGTCACATGGGGCTGCTGAAAAGCTTGCTTATTGGTAGTTTTTAGAGCTTGGCTTTTTTCTAGGGTCTTATGCGAACTGTGATTTATTTATTTTTATTGTTGTTGTTATTATTATTTTGGTGATTCTGCTAACTTGGTTAACTTATGTTTAGGGTTATTTCTCTGACATTATTATTATTATTATTATTATTATTATTATTATTATTTTAAGTCATACTGGCATCTTTGTGGTTCTCATTTTTGAACTCCACTTGGGAAAACCTTTTTTCTTTAGTGTTTCTGACTGTGTCATTAAATCGAAAATTTCCAGGGTCTCAAAAAGTGAATATTAGTTTTGAGGGCACTTGTTTATTTGTTCATATTTAATTATGAGAAATCAAGAGGAGCTTGTCCCTTGTGCCTTCAAGACCTTTGGTTTGAAAATTTCAAGTATAAGACATTGCAAAATTGAGCTGACTAGCAGAATGGCTGAGGGGCATTAGGCTTCTGCAGGCCTCCCTTGGTTTGCCATCTCTCTCCCCATTTACCCAGAGTCCCCAGAAGCAGGCTGCTGCTTCTGCATAGGAATTAGGAAGCAAGCCTTCCCTTGTTGTTACTTGTTCTCATCTGTTAAGCTCAAGAAGTGAGCCTGAGGTGGTGGATAACAATTGTAATTTCAACCCTCGAGAGGCTGAGGCAGGAAGATGATCTGAGCCTGAGTCCAGCCTGGGTACATATTTTGACTGTCATACAGACACACACACACAGCTCAAGAAGTAGATTTGAACTTTTTAGGAAAATCTTGATAAAAATTTGGTTTGGTGGGCTTCAGAGATGGCTCAGCAGGTAAAGTCATTGCCACCAAGCTTGCTGACATGATTTCCAGCCCTAGGATACAGATGATGGAAGGAGAGAACTGACTTTTGCAAGTTGCCCTTTTTAGGCATGCTTGTGCTAATTTTTTTTTTTTAATTAAGTGTAAGCCACTTTCCATTTTTCTTTAAACTATAGTTACTTTTTTTGGATATCTCAGAATCAAATTTATTCCATCTCTACCCTCAGGGCTCTGAGAATTGAACTCAAGGCCTTGAGTTTACTAGGTAAGGTGTTTGTTTTCTTTTTTCCTTTTTCTCTTTATTTTATTTATTTTTGAGACAAGGTCTCACTATGCAGTCCAGGCTGTTTTGGGATTCATTATGTAGCCTAGGCTTGCCTTGAATAGATCCCGAGTGCTGGGATTATAGGAATAAGCCACTGTAACCAGTTAAGGCAAAGTACTAAAACTTTTTGGCTTTCTTTTTCTTTTTTGGGGTGGGGTGGGGTGGGGTGGGAGGAAGGGTCTCATTTAACCCAGACTGGCCTTGAGCTCACCGAGTATCTGAGTGTGACTTTGAACTTCTGGTCCTCCTGCCTCTATCTCCAGAGTGCTTAGATTATAGGTATGAGCCACCTCCTTATCTATGTGATGCAGGGATTGAATCCAGGTCTTCTTGCATGGTAGCTGGCCAAGCATGTTACCAATTGAGCTATACCTTTTGTCTTTTTTCAGACTGTTGTTTTAGGTTGTCTTGGAGCTTATAGTATATCCCAGGCTGGCCTCAAACCTGAGATCTGCTTCTGCCTTCCAAATACTGCAATTTTATTTTTAAAACTTATTTTAGGAGGTGGTTTCCTTGGCTTTTGCTGACTGTAACTTGAAAGAATTGTTTTCTTCGTATTTACGGCCTTATACATGTTTTATTAAATAATTAATATTGGAACTGTGTTTAGGCCATTTTCTGGTATTCCCTTTGCCTTTCTTTTTCTGGGGGAAAGGGTCTGGATCTCATTTTGCAGATACGTGTTCTGTGGCCAAACTTGTAAGCTAGCTGTTCAGATTGCCTTTAAAATGAACCAAGTCACACATAAATCTTAATTTTTAAAATTACAATATCAATTCTAGGCTGGAGGTGTAGCTGAATTCCTAAGAGTGCTTGCCTAGCATGCATGAAACCGTGGGTTCAATCCCCATCACTGCCTGAAAGTTGGTACAGCGTTACACGTATTACTTGTAGATAGGAACATCAAATTCAAGGCTATTCTGGGCTATATAGCAAGGTCTAGGCCAGCTTAACATACATGAGACTGTCAAGAAAGAGAGAGGAAGAAAGAAAGCTAACCCTTACTAATTGATAAATAACTACAAACCATTTTGTGTTATCTTTTTTTAATTAAAAATTATCTTACAAAACAAAACTTAGCCATAAAGAAAATCAGCCTCAACAAAGATAAGTGCTTGGAAAAAGCAAGTGTATATAAATAGCCTTTTCAGATAGTTTGTGGATTTTCTTTTTTGAACTTATCAACATTTGACAAGTGGTAGTTTACTTACTAAGATACTTAATAGGTTGAAGAGATGGCTCAGTGGTTAAGAGCACTCACTGGCTGTTCTTCCAGGGGACTCAGGTTTAATTCTGAGCACTTACCTCTAGCTTACAACTGTCTTTAACTCCTTTCTCGGGATCCACAGCCCTTTTCTGGCCACCTCGGGCACCAAGCATGCATGTGGTATGCAGACAGACATGAAGGTAAAACGTCCATATGCATAAAATAAATAATTTTTTTTTCCCAAAGCAGGGTTTCTCAGTGTAGCCCTGCCTGTGCTGAAACTCACTCTGTAGACCAGGCCAGCCTGAACTTAGATATCTGCCTGCCTCTGCCTCCCAATTCTTGGGATTAAAGGCGTGCACCACCATAGCCCTGCTAAAAGAAGTACCATTTTTAAACTTTATTTATTAATTGTGAGTGTGTGTGTGAGCACAGCTCTAGGATGGAGGTCAAGAGGATGGACAGCTTGCTTTTGTCTCCTTTTACCACCACATAGGTGCTGCAGATTAAGTTTAGGTTGCCAGGATTGGCAGCAAATGCCTTGTCCCATTGAGTGCTCTGGTGATAGTCTCGTAAAGCTCTGCTGGCATGTGGAATCTAAAACCATCACATTTCAGTATTTTTTGATTTTGCTTTTTCTTTGTTGTTTTGAGGCAGTCTATTTTTGTAGCTCTTTTGTCAGGAACTCTATCCTCCTGCCTCAAAGTGCTGGTTACAGGTGTGTGCTGGAATGGCCAGTAACATTTTGACACTTTTCAGTTACATAGTGTCAAGAAGTTGTGTTCATTAATATTGCTGTCTGCACATGGTAGAGTCCAAGAGTTTATTACTGCAACATATTATCAGTTTTTTTCTTTTTTCTTTTTTTTTTTTTTTGCCTTGAATGATGGGCTCACTTTGTTAAACTTTTAATTTTAAAAATTATACTTATTTATTGTGTGTGTGCACACCCCAGGGCATGCATGATGTAAAAGTCAGAAAACAGCTTTTGGGTCTCTCCGTCCACCAGGTGTGTCAGGGATGGAACTCGGTGTGAGGCCTGGCAGCAAGCCCCTTTACCAGCCAAGTCATCTTGCCAGTCTTCACTGTGTTAAATTGGAAGACATTTCTGCTCTACATCCAGATCTGAGTAGTCACACCTTTTCAGGTTAAAATGTCTGTTCCAGTCTCTCATATTGTAAGATCTTTCCCTCAACTTCACCAGTTATTAGAGCCTAGAGAAGTTGAGTAGCCTGCAGAGTGTCACTCAAAAAGTGACAGCTGGAGTTCCCAGATCCAGACTAGAATTGGCCTCCGGTCCTTAACATCATCTTAAGCATCCTCCTCAATAGGAGTTGAGCAGTCTCAGCATTCAAGAGGGGCATCTCAACAGGAGGAAAGTAGGTTGGGAATCATGTGGGGTTTGTTGTTGTTTTGTGTTGTATTGTTTTTTGAGTGAGGTTTCCTTATATAGTCCATGCCATACATTTGGTCTCAAATTCACTATGTAGCTCAGGCTATCCATACACTTGTACAGTCTTCACGTAGAGGCACGTGGCTTGTTTAGAACTTCTGTTGTGCTCCCCCACCCTTCTTGTTACGATTCTGTTAATTTTATTTCATCCTAGGGCTGTGTAGGATCTCTTGACGGTGTCTTTAACTTAAATGGTGATGGATTTGTTTTTGTGTTTTTTTTTTCTACTTCTTACATTTCCCTCTGTCTTCCTCTTTATGAGATGCCCTCTGTCTTTCTCTTTGTGAGATATCTAGGGTTTCAGTGAAATGTTGGCTACGTGCACCAAAAGCTGGAATCAATAGTTATCTTACTGATTTTATAGAGAATACTTCTAAATTTTCATTAATTTTTTGTCTCTGTTCTTAGCTTTTGTCTCTGTTCTTTTAGCTTTCTTTTCTTTCATTATTATTATTTTATTATTTTGGTTTTTCGAGACAAGGTTTCTCTGTGTAGCCTTGACTATCCTTGTCTCCAAAGCAAGTCTAGTAGTGGCTTTGTAAGTCCTCAAACTTACAGTAATCCTTCTGCCTCTGCCTCCCTGAGTGCTGGGGTTACAGGCGTGTGCCACCACACCCGGCTTCTTTTTTTTCTTTTTGAAAATGTTAAAAAATATTTTTTTTAATTTTGTATATGTATGTATGTTCCCTTGCACGTACATCTGTGCACCATGTTTGTGCACCATGGTGCCCAAGGAGGCCAAAGGGGTCAGATTTCCTGCTGCTGGGGTTGTGGATGGCTGTGTCCTACCATGTGGGTACTAGGAGCCAAACCCATGGCCTCTTTAAGAACAAGTTCTTAACGTGAGTCATCTCTCCAGCTCTTTTTACTAGAAAGTAAGTCAGTGTATATGTGCGTGTGTGTGTGTGTGTGTGTGTGTGTGTGTGTGTGTCTGTAATTGCCACAGCACACATATGAAGGTCAGAGGACAGCTTTCAGGATTTCATTCTTTTCTTCTACCTTGTGGGCCCCAGCTTTTCAACAAGTGCCTCTACCAGATGAGCAATTTCACTGGCCCTTGTTTTTCTTAGAATCTCATTCTATAGCCTGTGCGGGGCTGGGATTTAACTATTCAGAGATTGAGGCCAGTCAGGCTGGCACACACCTAAAATCCTAGTAGTACTTAGGAGTAGAGGCAGTTTGAGGACCATCCTTGGCTACTTAGTGAATTCAAGGTCATCCTGAGCTACATGAGACCTTTTAAGACGAAAAAAGTTTTGTGTAGTTTACCTAGAATAAATTCTGGATTTGAGCTTTTAGCTCTTTTTTGTTTGTTTGTTTGTTGTTTTTAAGACAGGGTTTCTCTGTGTAGCCTTAGCTGTCCTAGACTCACTTTGTAGGTCAGGCTGGCCTCAAACTCAGAGGTCCACCTGCCTCTGCCTCCCAGAGTGCTGGGATTACAGGCATGTGCCACCATGCCTGGCTTTTTCTTTTCTTTTCTTTTTTTTTTTTTTAAGCTCTTTTTCAGTGAGTATGTTTGGATTTATTTCTGGAACATGGGACTATTCAGATTATTTCAGTTGAATTAAACTGCTCAGTAGTTTGTGACATCTTGCCTCTGTTCCTGTCCCCTACCCCTCACTGCTTTCCTAGAGGGCTTTCCAGCCTCAGGATGCTTCCTTTGTGTCCAGCAGACTGACTCCCTTCCTTGATGTTGAGTGATCAGAGCAACTCTGCACATACTCAGGACTGATAAGTTGTCTTAGCTGAGGTGTGCTTGGTCATGGCTCCCTTTGTGTTTATCCTGGTTTGGTCGGTTGGGCTTTTCGACAGTGAGTTGGGGTAGTTATCAAGTGTGATATTTGCTCAGCCTCTGTCTCTTCAGAGATGGCCCCGCTGTGCACTCTTGAGGCTTCTAGAGCAGCAGGTGGTGATGTGCAGTTGTGGCCAGGCATGGGCACTACTCAGGGGGCGGGGCTGGCCCTTCTCTGTGAGGCCAGCCAGGGCTGCACGGTAAGACCCTGTTACAATCCTCCGCTCTTTAAAAAAATATGCATTTCCCCCCTCTTTTTCTTTACCTTTCCCCCCCCTCAATTGGCCATCTCTGGATAACTTCTTTTTCTTCATTCCATTTTCCTGAGTTTTTAGTTACTTAGTCAGAGCTGTCGTTTGACCTGAGTTCTTAATTTGGGTCAGCTTAATTTCCTTTCCTGGGAGTTCTGGGTGTTCCCTTTCTGGTTTGCTATCCTTGAAAGTCTCCTGTTCCTGCACATCTTTCCAGATTTATCTTCTAGTTCTTCAAGCTAGGTAAGCATGATTTCATAGTTTGGGCCTGATAATTCTAGTGTTTGAAATTTGAATCAGTTTTGTATCCAATTAGGACCATGGAAACCGCTGAGGTGCTGAGAAAGCTGGAGAAGGGGCTGTGGTGTCCTAAGCTCCTGCTGGGTCAGCGTCCAGCTCTCTGAGGCCTGTGTGTTGCCTGCCTTGCACCTGCCTCACTCTGAAATTTCCCGGAAGTGCTTCTCTTTGGCTCAAGCTAACAAGATTCCAGCTAGCAAGAAGTCTTCTCTGAGTGGTTGTGAGGCCGCTGTTTTCTGCAGCAGAGACAGAAGAGTTGGTACTGTGGCAGACAGGAGTCTGATTGCGTGTTATAGCCATCTGTTGTTTTTGCTTCGGGTTCTTATTCCTAGAGTCTTGTTTGTCCTTTTACACTCAGTTATTTTAGAGTCTTGGCATTGTGGGATCACCTGGAATAATTTGATGCCTGGAATAACTTAATGCTTTTCATCAGCTTGTCAAACTCTGAGAAGGCCTTCCTTCCTGGTTAGGGCCACCCTAAGTCCACATTTAGCACTTTCCTGGATCATCTGGAGAAACAAATGTGACAGGCATCCTTGCAGAAACTTGCCCTCCTTCATCCTTGCTCTTGGCCTCTTTCCTCTCCAGTTCATTTGGTGGTGGGAGTATTCTAGACCCATAAGGTAGCCAATATCATAACTCAACATGGTGGTTCTATCTTCAACCTGGAAAGGCACCCTTTGGTAAAAGCTGTTTTGTGTCCCAGGCTTGCGCAGAGTTTTTGAACTTTCCTTATATGTCAGCTTACTTCTGTACAAGAGAGTTAACTCATAAGTACTTGTAAGGAGAATATATGTTGAGACTGGAGAGAAAGCTCAGCAGTTAAGAGTGCTCACTGCTCTTGCTTCAGTTCCCAACACTCACACTATGGCTCACAACCACCTGTAGCTTCAGTTGCAAAACATCCAGTGCTCTCTTTTGGCTTCCTTAAGCTCCTGCATCCATGTGGGGCACATACAATTCATGCATGGGCATGTGCATACACACACTAAATAAATCTTAAAAAAAAAAAAAAGAACGTGATATTTTATAGCCCTCTCCAGTTTGCTGGCCTGGAACTCTCAGTAGTGTTATCCTTGGGTTGATTGATTCGCCTCATGCTTGCTGTCTTGTTCTGCGTGGAGCAGAGTTGGGTATAGACTGCTCTCCATGTTATTTCCATCTTGGTTTTATTCTTGTCTTTTGAATTTTTAAAAAAAATTATACTATTACTGTGTGTGAGAGCATGTATACATATGCATGCCATAGCACCCCTGTGAAAGTCAGAAGACAAGTTCTTGTAGTTGGCCCTGTCCTTTAACCATGTAGGTCTTGGGGGACTGACCTGGGCACCAGGCTTTATGTGGCTAGGGCCTTTCCTGGATGAATCATTTAACCAGCCCTGGGTCTTTTGAATTCTTTAGAATTTCACCTTCCAAATGACTTACTTGTTACTTTCTCACTAAGAAGGTATCAAGTTTCAACTTGTTTTTGAAAACTAATCCATTGCTGTGGCTGTATTCAAAGCTGTGAAAGGGGACATGACACCCAGGTGCATGCAGGGCCCAGCCATCCTTCTGGAGAGCAGTAGGCACTGCTGGACATTTAGGTGTCCTTAAGTTATTCATGCAGTCATATTATCAGGTTGGGTGGGGTTTTGTTGTTTATTTTTTCTTAAGGCAAGGTCTTACACAGCTCAGGTGGAGCTCAAACTCATATGTAGCCAAAGCTGGCCTTGAACTTCACCCTGACACCTCTAGTGCTGGGTTACAGGAGTACACTGCCAGACCCAGGATATTTATCTTGTGACAAATATGTGTTTCCTGTAGCCCAAGCTGGTTTTCAGCTCCACGTGTAGCTAAGGATAACTTTGAACTCCTGACCCTGATTCTGCTGGGATGATGGCAGGAATGCACCACTGTGTCCAGCTTTGTTATGGTTTTAAAGTCACAACTTTAGTGCTGTGTAAATGCTTCAGCTTTTTTTTTTAAGTTATTAGTATTATTTATTACAATTTATTCACTTCTTATCCTAGCTGTAGCCCCCTCCCCCATCTTTTCCTGGTCTCCCCCGTTCCTCCCCCCTCCCTTGTTCCTCCCCTAGTCTGCTGGTAGGGGAGGTCCTTCCCTACTATCTGACTCTAGCCTATCAGGTCTCATCAGGAGTGTCTGGATCTTCTTTCTCTGTGGCCTAGTAAGGCCACCCTGCCAGGGGGAGGTTGATCAAAGAGAACACAACCAGGTTCATGCCAGTGGCTGTCCCTGTTCCCCTTACTAGGGAATCTCCATGCGTAGTCCTTGGTTGATTCATCAGTCTCTTCAGGCCCCCTTGGGCCCAGATATTTTGGTTCTGTTGGTCTCCTTGTGGAGCTCCTGTCTCCTCCAGGTCTTTCTATCGCCCCCTTCTTCTGTAAGATTCCCTGCCCTCTGCCCAAAGTTTGGCTATGAGTCTCAGCATCTGCTTTGATACCCTGCTGGGTAGAGTCTTTCAGAGGCCCTCTGTGGTAGGCTGCTGTCCTGTTCCCTGTCTTCTCTTGCTTCCAATGTCTATCCTATTTGCCCTTCTGAATGAAGATTAAGGGGGCAATCTGGCTGTGACATCTGTCACCCCACTGATTGACAGGGTTGAATCAGCTGATCTGGCTGGCTAGGCAGACGTCCCCTTCCTCCCTTACCACTCCATGTGCGTACCTCCCAAAACTGCATGTCGGCTTTTCTTATTTAGAGTTTTGTCAGGTTTTATGCATTTTGAGGCTATGCAGTAGATACATTGCAGAATCAAGTCTGTTGTAGTATCCATGTGTGTTTCACTCATAAATATTCCACTTGTTTGAAACATCATGTGATGTCCTATATTTTGTGTATTATTTTGTCAGTCTTAAAAAATAAAATTTACTTATTTTAGTTCAATTTAAGAATCTATGCTGGGCTGGAGTGATGGCTCAGGAGTTAAGTGCATTGGCTGCTCTTCCACAGGACCCAGGTTCCATTTCTAGGACCCACGTGGTGGCTCACAACCATCTGTAGCTCCCGTTCCAGGGTATCCAGTGCTTTCTTCTGGCCTCTGGGTGCCAGACATGCACATGGGACACAGACATACATGAAGGCAAAATATCCATACATATAAAATAATTTAAAAAGAGCCTTTAACATTTAAAAGACTCTCCATTTCTGCAATTACAAAGACCACTAAGTGTTAGAACTTTATATGGCTCAACATAGGAAATATTGACCTATAAGTGTTTTATTGATTCAGCAAATATTTGGTTCCTTTGTATTAGATGACAGTTCCAGGGGAGCTAATGTCCTCTTCTGGCTTCCATGGGAACCAGACATGCATATGATGCACATACACAAATACATACATACAGATAAAACCATTCATACACATAAAATAAAAATAAGTAATTTTTTTTTTTTTTAAATCCTCCCTGTTTTAATGGTGGGCATGTGTCATAGCTGCTCTGGAAAGCTGTTTGACCATGAGGACTCTGCTGAGCTCATGCTCCGAGAGCTGAGTCATATCAACACAGAAACATATGTATGTTCCCAGCATTATTCATAGCTGAGACAGAGAAGAAGCCCCATGTCATCACAACAGATGCAGAATGTGTTGTGTCCATATAATGTAGTACGGTTGTACAAAGGAGAGAAGTCCTGGTTCATGCTGAACCACAGATAGACCCAAAAAGATGATAAGTGCAACAGTCCATCACAGGAGACAGTATAGAACTGATGACTCCATTTTCATTAACTGTCTAGAATCAGCGAGTTAGTAGGCCAGTGATGGGGGTGGGGTGGGCAGGACAGTGAATCATTACTGTTGGATATGGGACATCTAAGTTTTCCTCGTTTGAGGGATGGTGTCTTGTAGCTCAAGCTGACCTCAAACTGGCTCTGTAGTAAGGCTGACCTTGAACTTCTGGGATTACAAATGGGACCCACTGTATCTTGTTTGAGTGGTGTTGGAGATCAAACCCAGGGCTTCAGGGGTGGTAGGCAAACACCTACATTTTTAGCCGCCTTTGGTTCTTTTGAGACAGGGTTTCTCTGTGTAACAGCCCTGGTTGTCCTAACACTTGCTCTGTAGACCAGTCTGACCTCAAACTCAGAGAAATTCACCTACCTGTGTCTCCCAAGTGCTGGGATTAAAGGGGTAGGCCACCATGGCTTTTTTTTTTTTTTTCCTAAAGAAACTCTCACTGTATAATTTAGACTGGCATCATTAACTGTTGATTCTTCCAAGAGCAGAGATTACACTAAGAAGAGATTTCTTTTTGAGGAGGAAAATGTTCTGGAATCAGATACTAGTAGTGATTGCATGACTATCAGTATGCCAAGGATAATGGAGTCGTACTTGGTAAAAGATGAGTGCTGCTGCTCAGTGATGCTGTTAGACACACAGAGGCAGCTAGCCATGCCCAGATGTGTTGAGCCACAAGGCTGACAGGTGCAGACCATCCCAGGAGATCCCTGGGACAAGTTACTCCTGGGACAGAAGTAGCGGCTGTTTCTGCTGCCAGTTTGCTTTGGGAGAAAATGTTTTGGCCTAAATGAGAAACCTTATGTTCTCAGCCAGAGCAGGCTTCAGTAGGTAGCCGTTTGTTAAGCACCATTTTATTCAGTGTTTCTTTGTGGCTTCATGATGCTAGTGTGACTGTCTTCAGGCAGCAGTGTTAGTTCCTGCCTTTCAAAACAGGTAGCTAAGCAGTCTAAATTTATTTTTTCCTTTTTAAATAGAGGTAAGCAAGTTTTATTTGTTTGTTTTTACTTGGCTGGACCAGGGTGCCATGCAGCTCAAGTTCTTCCGAGCTATATCATATATCCCTAGCCAGAGTTTTCTAGTTTATTTATTTTGAGAGTGTCAGTATGTAACATTTGCAAGTCTGGAACTTGCTACATAGGCCTTGAACTCATAGAGATCTACCTTCCTCTGCTTCCTGGAACTGGGGTTAAAGACCTGTACCTCTATACCTGGCCAGTTTACTTTTTAAAAGAAAAAAATTTCCAGGTGATTTTTGTGGTGGTGTTGGTATTAGGGGTTAAGCCTAGGGCCCTGGCATTCTCCACTGAACTGCATGCTACAGCTGTTATTTTACCTTGTTCTTTGTGTGCTCTTACTGCAAAATGGGTAACTTACAGCATCTTGTAGATGGATGAGATTAGCATTAATAGTTTTATTCTATAAAACATTTCTTAAGTTTTAAATTAAGTAATTCAATCACTGCCTAGCATGGGCAAAGCTTTGGGTTCTATCTTAAGCACTGAATGGGTGATAATAACCCCTGAATTAGGTTTACACCTTTAGATATCTGAAACGCAAAGGAAGTTCATTTCTAATGTTTTTCAGTGATGTATTGGCACTGCCCATCTTCAAGCAAGAAGATTCCAGCCTTTCCTTGGATGATGAGGCCAAGCACCCCCCCTTTCAGTACGTAATGTGTGCTGCGACTTCGCCAGCTGTGAAACTGCACGATGAGACACTCACTTACTTGAACCAAGGTTCGTGTCGTTTGTCATACTGATATGTAAAATCTACAAAAATCATAAGGAAACGTTTTTTATTGTAACCTACAGTGCTGGTGATAATTTAAAATTAGGTTCTTAAATTGTACAGTCTTAGAAAAAACTGTAGGACTTTTTCTGTGAGCCAGCAGTGTTACACAGAAATAGCCCTTTCATGTATATTGTGGTTCTTTTTTTGTCATTAAATGGAATCTTTAATTCATTGAACAATAGGTTTTAGGTTTTGTATTTATGGTTAATACTAAAAATGTGGAAAGGGAGCTGGACCTGGTGGCACATGTTTTTAAGTCCAGCGCTTGGGAAGTAGAGGCAGACCTCTGAGTTTGGGGCCACTCTGGTCTATACAGTGAGTTCCAAAACTACGAAGTGAGACCCTATCTTTAAAAAAGTGTGGAGGAAGATAACCTGTAATTTTCTTTGATAAGGATTTTAGAATCACGAGGCTCTTTACCTTGAGATGGTAGTCCTATCTGTAGTGCGTATGGCCACCTCACTTGGCTTTTGACATATAGTACTTACTTGGGCTTCAGTTATTAGAGAGTTAACTTTCAAATGATTTTATTAGTAATTTGTTTGGGATTTAAAGTTTTCAGAAGAAACAGCATGGGGCGAGGATACTCATTTAACCTTTTTTATTGTGTTGGTTGACTGTGGTGTCAGGGATAGAACCCTGAGAATTGTTTAGGCATTAACAGATGACATGGTTGAGTCTTAGCTATTCTAGTAAGAGGTGTCTTTGAGGTGCTTGGGATCCAGCCCAGGGATCTTGGTGTGTAAGGCAAGTGCCGCAGTCTGCACCTGGCCCACTAAGAGCTTTTCTGGCACAGGGCCTTGTTCCAGGGGGAGTCTGGATCTGGAGTCCTGACTGGCCAGGTACTTGTGCTTACACAAAGAGCAGTGCTTTCAGAGTTGCAGGGAGGCTGAGGGGCCTAGTAGGTTTAGGGCAGGACCCAGGAGCTTTCTTTTTCGCTCTCTACTTTTCTCTCATCTCTTTTGAGACAGGTTCCCTGCCTGGCCAGTAGCTCACAGAGGCCCACCTGCCAAGTGCTGAGGTTAAAGGTGTTTGCTACCACACTGCTAGGAACTTGTGTTTCTGACAAATTGTGGTGAGGCTGCTGCTGGCTTGAGGACCACAGTGCTGGCCCTGTCCCCAAAAAAGGGCCTTACTGTCTGTCTTAGAGCTTCTATTACTGTGAAAAGAAACCATGACAACTCTTATAAAGGAAAACATGTAACTGGGGCTAGCTTCAAAGTTTCAGAAGCTTTGATCCATTATCATCATGGTGAGAAACATGGTGCTGGGGAAGGAGCTGAGAGTTGTATATTTTGATCCACAGGCAGCGGAAGGAGACTGCTATACTGGGCCTAGCTTAAGCGTATGAGACCTCAAAGCCCACCTCCACAGTAACACACTTCTTCCAACCTACTTCAGCAAGGACACACGGCTGACAGTACTACTCCCCACTGGCCAAGCATTCAAACACATGAGTCTATGGAACCATTTCTATTCAAACCACTGTAAATCCCTGACTATCCTTGGAACTCACTTGTATAGACCCAGCTGGCCTTGAACTCATAGAGAGCTGCCTACCTCTGCCTCAGTTGCTGTGATTAAAACTGCACCACCACACTCCTCACGATTCACTTTTTGTTTTCGTGTTTTGATTTTTGAGACAGGTCTTATCTATGTAATAGCCCTGGCTGTCACTTTCTAGACCTACTTTGTAGACCAGGCTGGCCTCACTAAGATCTGGCTGCTTCTGCCTCCTGAGTGCTGGGGTGATAGGTGCGTGCCACCATGCCTGGCTTGCTTTTTTTTTTTTTTAATTACTTGGAATATTTAGAAAAATAAGTGGACTTTCATTGACTTTCTTTTTGCCTGTCTGTCTGCTGGGGATCAAACACTGGCCTCATGCATGCAGAACAGGTACTCCACTGCTAAGCTTCACCTCCAGCCCTCCAGCACCACCTGTTGGAGGATTCTGTTCAGAGGAGAGTTGGCAGTATTCAGGAGCTAATGCTGTGATCTGCTGTCTGCAAGGAGCTTCCGCTTTAGGCTCACTGCTAACCTGCTCTTGGAGCTATTCATTAGGACTGTACCATTGGGTAACATGAAGAAAAGACAGAGGAAACTGTAGGTAACTTAGGTAGCAGAAATTGGAACAAGAATTCTTAGCTGGGTGGCAGGGGTATTGTCTTCAAACTGTAGGAATACAGAGCTTAAAAACTGCTGCTGTGTATTTGGTTGGTTGTGTCTGAGTAGCCATTTGTGAGAAGAGGTAGGTCCCTGACTTTGACCCTAGAGTAAAAACTAGTCTAGCCTGGAGTAACTGGTTCTCCTTTGAGCAGGGTCTGACTCAAGTAGAGGACTAAGTAGGGACTAAGTCTCTAGGGGATGTGAGTGAGACCTGTTCTGCCTTATTGTATTCTGGATTAGCTTCTTGTAGTCACTGGAGCATCCCTTCACTCTGCTGGCAAAAAAGAACCTTTCTCCTAGTTTTTCTCAAAATACTGTTCATTTGTAGCTGAATTCTGTGTGGAGAATATTCTGCTATGAATGTTAATTAATATTAACCAGTGTTAGCTTATTTGCAAATAGGTTTTGGGCTCTAGGAAATAATAGCATGTTTATTGACTTATATGTCTATTAAAATACTGTATACTTTAGGGGAAAAAAAATGAATCTTTTAAATTACTTTCATTCCATAGTAGATTTTCTTTTTTTTAGTTTTGGTTCTTGTTACTGAAAGTCAGAACTATAGAAATAAAAGGCTGAAACTTAGGTAGCTGAGCAGTTAAAAACACTTGCTGCCCTGTTTTTTGTTTTTGTTTTGTTTTTTTAAGATAGGATCTCAGCTGCGTGGTCTTGACTGGCCTGGAACTCACTGTCCTCAAATTCACAGAAATCTGCTTCTCCCTCCCACATGCTAGGCTTTCCAGCCTTAAAAACACTTGGTACTCAGCTAGGCTGGGAAGTACACACCTTTAATCTCAGCACTTGGGAAGCAGAGGCAGGTGGATCTCTGTGAGTTCTAGGACAGCCAAGGCTACACAGAGAAACCCTGTCAAGGTTTGGGGGCAGGATGAGAGCCAACAAAAAACTCACTTGCTACTCTTGCAGAAGAAGAGCCTTAGTTCAGTCCCCGCACCCACATACCCTGTACAACCATTTGTAACTCCAGCTCCAGAAGGTCTAGTACACTCTTCTCGCCTCTGTGGACACCGGCCACATGAGGAGGCAAAACATTCTTTCACAGAAATTAAAAATGAATTTTTTCAAAAGCTTTATTGGTTCTCTGTGAATTTCACAGCATGCACCCCAACTCTACTCATCTCTCCATCCTTGAAACCTCCCCCTGAAAGAGAATAAAATAAGATAGAATTAAAAAAAAAAATCTTGTATCACAGTATATTTTTTTGATCACACATCTTGCAAATGTTCATTGCAATGAGTCATTGGTCATTTTCAAGGCACGTCTGGTTTCTGCTACACTGGAAATCACGGGACTCCTCTCAGATATCCTGTTGTTGCTTTGTGTCATGGAGCTCCTACAGCTTTGGATCTGCATTACCAGCCCCTTCATATGCCCCAGCAGATCATAGATGGGGTAAATGTTGGGGTGGGCCAGCCCAAAGCCCAAGATCTGGACCTGGAAAGTAGCTGAGTTGGTCAGCCTACCAGCTCTCCTGGGCCCACACCACCAGGGTGAGTTCTCCAGCACTGCCCCAGCTAACTCATCCAGTGCCACAGCCAGCAAGAGACAGGGTCAGCTCTCCTGTTCTCATGACCTTGGGTCCAGTTTACCCACACACTTACCACCAGGGCCAGCTCTGCTATGCTTCCCAGAGGAGGTTCAGGGCCTGCCCTCCCAACTGCTGCAGCCAGTGAGAGGAGGGCCCAGATCACCTGCCTACCACAGGCTTTGAAGGGCCAGGAGGGGACATCTCTCTTACCCATGCCCATGACACCCCATGGTAAATGAGGGGCAGGGCAGGTCTCATGCACTCAGGCTCTCAGGGCCCACTCACCTGTACCGTGCCACCAGCGTCAGCTCTACGGGGCTGTCCAAGCAAGGAGCAGGGCCAGCTCTCATGCTTTCATGACCTGTAGGCCAGTTCACCCACCTGCCATAGGCTGTAAGGGCTGGGAGGGTATCTCTCCCTAACCCTTTTCCAGTGAGGGACTAGGCCAGGCCAGCTGTCTTTCACTCTTGCCCTCAGGGCCAGCTCATCTGCTTTTGGGTCAGCTCTACTGTGCTGCCCCAGCCCAGGAAGGGTCAGGACCAGCTCAGCACAGTGCCTCAGGCAGCAGTCTAGATCAGGGACATCTGCATGGCCTCTGGTGATAACATGGGCCTGGGACAGCAACACAGGCCCAGGCTGCCATAGGACCACAGACAAGGCATGGTCCTGGCAGCAACCTGGGCATGGATGTCCCCATGGCCTCAGGTAGCAGCACAGGCCACGCAGATCAGCACTCCCCACAACCCACTCTCTCCTGTCTATTTCTTTGCTTCCCTCAGCCCCACAGCACAGATCACAGGCATCTGCTTGGCCTTTGGTGGTAACTAGGGGTGCAGACATCAACACACACACCAGGTGCAGCAGGACCACGAACCCAGAAATAGCCCTTGGCAGCAGCCAGGTTAGGACCTGACTCATACCTGCCTGCTCATCATTCCAGTTCCACCTTTCTCTACAGTATTAAACCCCTCAGCTTCACTTTCTCTTCCATCTCTCCACCACATACTTCATCTTTCCCATCTCTCCATCAGACATTCGCTCATCAAAGCGGAGCCTGTGGCAGGCACTTGGGTGTCTTTCTTCCATCTGCCGCATTGTCCCATGTTGGCATACTTTAATTTCTAAACTATTTTACTTATGTTTCTTATGTCTCTTTCTCCCTTCTCCTCCCCACCCCCTTCCAGCACCCCATCAACAGGTAGGAGAGAAAGGTGGGGAGAGGGAGCGTAGTTCTCTTTAGCTGATTCCTTCTGGATAGGGTCGTTGGGTTCCTTGGCAAATCCAATCTTTAAGAATATCTCCAGCTTCTCTCATCAAGCGACATCAGCAACCAGAAGCAGCAGGGGGGAAGCACCAGCAGTATTCTTCCTTGGAGCCCCTTTTCTCTGTCTGGGCTCTGGCCTCTCTTCCCTCTCATCGTCCTCAGAATTAACAGTATCTACAGCTGGCAAAGAGCCCCTCTCAGAGACTGCACGAGGCAAATTGTTTGCTACTGTGGACATTTGACTCAGTCCCACATCCCACACCTGGGATTAAAATAAAAACGTGCCAGGCATGGTGGCGCACACAGACAGGCGGATCTCTGTGAGTTCAAGGCCAGCATGGTCTGCATATCATAAACCAAAACTTCAACAACAGTCCCAGGACAAGTGCTTGGGTGTCTTCCTTTGGGCCAGCTGGTGCCGTGAATTTTATTTGTTTGTTTTTTAATGTTTAAGCTTAGCCAGGTAGACATTAGGTAGATTTAAAGTCTGAGTACTCAAAAGATAGGTAGGGGATATGAACCCATCATAGCAGTTGTATTTTCTTTTCCTGGGTGGGGGAAAGAGGACTGTTTGTTTGCTTGTTTGTTTGTTTTTCGAGACAAGGTTTTTCTTTGTAGCCCCTTCTGTCCTGGAACTCACTTTAGACCAGGCTGGCCTTGAATTCACAGAGATCCACTTACCTCTGTCTTCTGAGCACTGGAATTTAAAGTTGTACACTACCACACCTGGGTAGCAGTTCTGTTTTCAACCATGGTAGTTCTTCTGTGCTAATAAACCCAAAAAGAAAAAAAAATATCGAAGTGTGGAACATAAATTGAGACAGTAGGGTCTAGAACAATGGCTCAGTGGTTAAGAGTATTAATGCTCTTGTAGACAACCTGGGTTTGGTTCCCAGCATACACGTGGTGGCCTGTACCTATCTGAACTCCAGTTTCCTCCACAGGCATCGCATGAACATGGTGCACATGCATACTGTAAGCAAGTACATTAGATAAAAAGTAAATAAGTCTTTTTAAAAAAATCAAAGGTAAAGCTCAAAACAGGATCAGCAGCTCACAGGGTGCCAGAGTTTGACTGTGTATACTTTATTAAGAGTGGAAACATTTCACATTTCATTTGGAACTAAAACCCAAGAGGTTGAAAAGTCTGGGGAGGACAGGACAGATGGAAAGAGAAACCTGTGAAGTCCTGGTCATCCTTCCAATGGATGTTCCACTGGGGTTTGACCAGGCAAGTGCTGTATCTCTGAGCTGTATTCCCTAGGGATTTAAAAAAGGCTGTCAAGTATTGGAATTACAGGTACAGAGCAGCACCATGTCCAGTTCACAGAACCCTTTAAAGCCCACTACTGGTTTGGGAGAATAAACATTTAGAGCCTATTGTCCAAGAGCAGCAAGTCTTGATCTGTCTGTGGGAAGACACTGCATGGTTCCTTACGTGGACCAGGAAACATCAAGCAAAGAAAGCAGGGATGCCAGGATTCCTCTTTGCTCTTATTTTTCTGACATGTAGATTTTGAGTTTCCAAGGATCAGGAAATAATCCCAATGGGATGTTTCCCTTTGTCCATGACAGCCATATGAGCACTGCTTTGTCGGCCTCTTACTCACTGCTTTCCTTAGGCGACTCCAAGAGGCTAAGTCCAATATATTTATCTTTACTCCTTCCGTGACCCTTGTTTAAATGGCTTGACCCAACAACTGTATCCCAAAAAGCCATCTGTTAGCCTCTGCAGCCCAATCTCTTCCTCTAGCTACAGAGTTTAAATTAATTTACCGGTGTAGGTGCCCAGTGGGCTCAGACTTAATCCTCTGTGTGTTGATCTGCTCTGGGTCTGCTCCTTGCTGCCTTTACCATGTCAGGAGCTGGCAGCTGCTCTACCTTGATTAGAACTCTGGAGCGGCTCTCAGCTCCCCTCTCACAGTTTCAATGAACAGAAAACTCCCTTGGGCTCTTCTTGCAGAGTCTCCAGTGAGTGACCTCTGCTTTCAGCCTGTTGCAACTCAAACTGAGGGGCTGACACCACCCTGATAGGTCAGTAATGGTTTGTATTTCTCTCATGGAGGTTGATTGGTCTTAAATTGGCATTTCCTTTTTTCTTTTCTTTTTTAATCCCTAGGACACAGTTTCCTCTGTGTAGCCCTGGCTGTCCTGGAATTCACTCTGTAGACCAGGCCAGCCTCAAACTCAGAGATCACTAGCCTCTGCCTCCCAAGATTAAAGCCTTGCTGGGATTAGAGCTGTGTACTACCACACCCAGCTTTGTGAGCACTTACTGAGTATTGGGTGGACAGCCCTTTGAGGAGAGTACAAGTTAAAATAGTGCTCTTGTTTTTTTGTTAGAATACTGAACCCAAAGGTCTTGAATTGTACTTATTGACGGTGCATACAGGTTGCTTTCCAGAGGTTGTTTACCGTTCACCATTGGATGAACTCATTCCTTCCCCCTTGACTTTTTCAAGACCATGTTTCACTGTGTATCTTGGGCTGGGCTGGAGTTCTTAGTCTTGCTTCACCCACCAGAGTGTTGACTTCTGGTTAATTAAGCATTTTTATTAGTTGGATAACCAACACAAACCTTTTATTTTTATTTCCTAAATTCTCATGATTTTTTTTTTTGTTTTTGTTTGTTTGTTTGTTTTGTTCTGTTTTTCCTTTTTTGAGACAGGGTTTCTTTGTGTAGCCCTAGCTATCCTGGACTATCTTTGTAGACCAAGATGGCCTTGAACTTACAGAGATCTGCCTGCCTCTGTTTTCCCGAGTACTGGGATTACAGGTGTTCCACACCGCGCTAGACTTGAGATTTGGTGTTATTTTAAGTATGCAATGGTATATTTTTCAAAACTGCATCTGTGCTTTTAAAAAATGGTTAGTTTTCAAAATTACAATTCATTGTTAAGTACGTTGCAGTCTGTGTCTTAGTTTAAATATTTTAACTTTGTCATAAATGCATTTATTATTCTTTCAATATGATGGACACATTTAAGAATATTTCTCAGGAATGTTTTATGCCCAGCTGGTTTTTTTTCACCAGTTTTCAAGTGATTTGATTATGTTTTGATTACCTTTTGTTGAAAACTATGATCTAAAGCAGTATCGCTCAACCTTCCTTATGCCGAGACCCTTTAATACAGTTTCTCATGTTGTGCTGATCCCCAACCATAAAGTCATTTTGTTGCTCCTTCATAACTGTAATTTTGCCACTGTTAGGAATCATAATGTAAATATCTGGTATGCAACCCCACAGGGGACACAGCCCATGTTGAGAAGTGCTGATATAGTCTCTTTTGCATATTTTTCTATAGGCCCACAGGATTGATAGGGCGTTGATAGTTAAAAGTCTCTAACTCACTGGTATTAGAAACAGTCTTCAGTTTATATCAAAGTACATTTTCATTATTAACAACCCAGGACAATATTTTGTTGTAACTTGGACATGTATATTTAACTGTGTGTATGTATGTACATGTTTCTTGTGGGGTTAGGTGGTGTGGATGTGAGTGCTGTTACCCTCTAGCTAGCGTTGTAGGAGGTTGTGAGCACCTGATACAGGTGCAGTGAATCAAACTTTGGAAAAGCAGTAAGTGCTCTTAAACACTGAACCACCTCTCTAGCTCCTTGTGGTTAATTTAATTTTATGTTTGCAACAGCAGCTTATTCCTAATTTTCTAAATTTTCTAGACCAGTGTGTAGAAATTGCATGCATGCGCGCGTGCGCGCGCGTGTGTGTGTGTGTGTGTGTGTGTGTGTGTGTGTGTGTGTGTGTGTGTACGAATGAAGCAATGGGCAAGTGTGACTAGGATTCAGTAACAGAGAGAACCTCCCAGATTAAAATTGGTGCTGGTCCGTGTTCATAGCACCGTTTGTTGTCACCCCAAAATTGGAAACAACCCAAAACATACATCATTTATGAGTAAATGAGCAAAATTTGGCCTGTGTATGCAGTAGAATATTTTTTGGCAATAAAAAGGAAAATAATTGTATTAATTTATATTAAGTGAAAGAAGCCAATCTCCAAAACCCAACATACTATGTTTTTGTTATATAAATGTCTTTAGTAGGCAAGTCCCTAGAGATGGAATGTGGATTAGTCATTGTCCGGGGCCTTAGGGGATGGGGCGGGAGCATAGGAAGGGATTGCTGTTTAAGATAATGAAAATGCTCTAAAATTGATAGTATTGGTAGTTGAACAGCTCTGAACATATTTAAAACTCCATGAATTATAACTTAAAAAATAAAGTTCATGGAATAAATTAATATTTCAGAAAAACAGAAAGTTAATCTCAGATATATATGCAGGAAAACAGTTCAGGAGATTGGCAGGTGAGAGTAAACTGACAGGTGACTTCCATGTGTAAAAGGATAGAATGGTGTGTTTTTTTCAGGGAAATAAAAGAGAAGCATCAACTTGAATTTGCTTCTATGGCACACTGACAAATTAATATCATGTACTTGTATATTCTTAGGTACAGTTAAATTTTGTAGAATGCAGTAGTGCTCTTTACATGGATTGTTTTTGATACAGAATTTCTTTAAATTAGGCCAGTCTTATGAAATTCGGATGCTGGATAATCGCAAAATGGGTGATATGCCTGAGATCAGTGGAAAGTTGGTAAAGGTAAGGACTCTCTGTTTTTTATGTGTAATAGATAATGTGGTGATTGAATAATATGGCTGTTTTCGTGCAAGAGGTTTCTTTGGTTTTTAAAAATACGTGTTTATCTTGAGTGTGCCACTGCCACAGCATGCACGGGAGGCCGAAGGAAACTGCTCCACTGTGTCTTCTGGAAAGTACATTTTTTCCTCTGAGCCATCGTTGCAAGCCTTTTTTTTTTTTTTTTTTTTTTTTAATAAAATTTTTAAAATACCTCTTTAGAAAAATGACTATTTTAAAAGTTTGGCCTTTTTAAGCTGTGTTTTGCTTACTCGTGTCTAACGTAGAAATTACAGTTGTTGGGAACCAGGAAGCAAGAGAAAAGTTAGTTTAGTTATGCGGAGCAAAACCAATCACCACAGTGTTACAGTAAGTAAAAAAGAATGTGGGACTATACATTATCGATTATCATGGCAGTATTATTTAACTCGCTATCACAAATAACAAGACACAGACACCTGTTAGATTTATAATTGTGTTATTTGCCTTGGGCCGGGCAGATATTTCACTTACACTGTCTCAATATCCTCACCATCCATTTCCCAGCCTCCATCCAACACCATCCACTTTAATCCTCTGCAACTGGACTTTCATCCATAATCCCATGGTGTTTGATTGTATTCTTCATCTGGGCCTTTTCACACCATTAGTGGAGGCCTTTCTCTCAGGCCACATGGTTTTTTTCTCCACACTAACGCATTGGGGTGTCCTCCTTCCTCCTCTCTCCCATCCTTTTGTCCCCCCCATTTTCTCTCTTGAACCCCTAAGCCTGGGGACCTAAGCCATGCCTACCTCATTCTGCCCTGCCCAGGTATAGGCCATTTAATGAAGCAGTCAGGTGTAATGTTTTAGGCAGGTTTACGTAAACAAGGATGGGTGTATCCAGAGGGCAGGAAGCAGATCTTGAGGGCCAGTAATTAGCGTTAGAGCAACCTCCAACATCACAGCTAACCCTAAACTTAAAATTTACTTTACTTCCTATTGGTAGGGGAGAGGAGAGCGGTTGCACATGCCCAGGGGTGCACATGCCGTTGGTGGAGGCCACAGGGACAAACTTTCAAGATCCTTTTATTTCACTTTTTAAATTTTTCTTCAGAATAACTTGGAATTTCAGTTTATCTGCTAGTGTATCTAAAGGAGGATTCAGTCATCCTACGTAGAAAACACATAGTCCTTGTCTGGTCAGCCTTGAGGATTGTTCCTCTGTCATATGGCTCACCTGGGTGAGTCCTTCTAGCTTCTGTCTGCCTGTGTACCAGGGCGCGGTATACACACCATAGCACTAGAGACAGTAAGTTCTGTAATAGGCTTGTCGGGAAGGTCCAACTTGCACTGTCAGCAGGAGGCTGCACGGCTCAGCTATCCTGACAGTTGCTGCAGTATTGGGGATCAAAGCAGGAGCTCACATAGGCTAAATAGTGTGCCCCTCTACTCCCAGTAATAGTTTTTTAAAAGTATGACTGCATTTTTCTGTCACTGTGAAAGCTAAACAACGATCGCATGCTGCTTTTACCAAAAATGTGCAGTTATAGAAGACTGAAGATTTGTCATTATGGATCCTGTAATAAATTTCATGAGTGTTTGATGTGTCCTGGGTTAAGCCCTGGGTTAAGCCCTTTAAAACTGGATCCAAAAGTGGTGCATCCGAATATTGGGACAGGGTCTCCTGTCCTCCAGATTGGTCTCAAATGCATCATGTAGGCTGAGGATGGCCGTGAATTTCTGGTCTTTCAGTCTCTACCTGCGAGTGCTAGGATAATAAGCGAGTACACTGTGCTTAGCGTGGATTAAACCCATAGCTTCATGCATGCCAAGGAAGCTATCAACTGAACATTATCTCCAGCCTCCAGAGTTGTTAGGATATCTAAAAAAACTTTGTTGTTTGGTTTTTTGTTTTCCTCTTAGTGTTGAGTATTGAACCTAGAGTGCCATGCATGCTAGGCAAGCACTCTCTTATCAGTAAGCTAAATTGCAACTCCATTGGACCTCTTATTTTGTAACTGTTTGAATAAGCCACCCTGAGCTCCCTGTGTAGGCCAAGCAGGCCTTGAACTTGCAGTCTTCCTGCCTCAGAGCTCCTAAGAACATGGTTCCTGGCTTGTACCCTCAGGTCTGGCTTTTTAACCTTTGTTTTGTAAACTTTGAACATACTCAGAAGTAGGGGGGGGTTTACCTGTTATGTGGGAGCATGTGAAAAATGCATATGTCTATCTTGAGTTCTCATGATAGATTCTCTTGTCAGCGTAAACAGTTACCAACAGTTGCCAGTCTTGTTTCACCTGTGTGCTCTGTTTAAAAAATATTTTTAAAAATAGTTGTGTGCGTGCATGCATGCACCTTTGTGCTTGTGCAAGAGCCCTCATAAGTCAGAAGACAAAAGATCCCCAATAGCTGGAGTGACAGGTGGTTTTGAGCCTCCCTGTGGGTGCTGGAAACAGAACTTGGCTCTTCCTCAAGAGCAGGTTCTCAGCAGTATTTAACTGCTAAGCTGTATGCCTTGCCCTCATACCCTCTGTGGTCCTTGTGTGCATGCTGGGTTAGACAGTATACTAATGTTTTGTCGTTATTTCGTTTTTAATGGGATTTCTTTGTGTAGCCATGGCTGCCCTGGAACTCACTCTGTAGGCCTGGCTGGCCTCAAACTCAGAGATCCTGCTGCCTATGCCTTCCCACTGCTGGGATTAAAGGCTTTTTAAGGGAGTTACTTGATTGGGAAATAGCTAGATAGGTGAGATGTGTTTAAAATAATTTCATCAAGCTAGTCAAAATGCCTCTCAGATTAACTTGTTATGAAAGGTTAATCAATTTGTTGAGCTGCCTTGGACATACCTCCAAACTAAACACAGAAACAGTATATCAGACTAACTCAACTGAAGAAACAGGCAGCACTGCAGTACGTGAAATAAGAAGCTATAACTAAACCAGCCAGATGGCTCTGCACTGCCGCCGCCATCATACTAGTTTATATAAACATTGAGCACATTTTAAGAGGCTTTACTTCCAGCTCACCGTTGAGCGCATAAACCACATGTCTGATTTTTTTTTTTTCCCTGTTGAATGTGTTAGAATACACTCAACTATATCCTGAGGGGTAGGAGTAAGAACATAGATGACTGTAGGATGAACTTACCGAAAAATCTTATCTTTGTAAATTTTATTTATTGGCCCTGTGATTTTTGACTGTACAGCTTAAATTTGGAGGCACCTGGTACACAAATGGTATGTTGTCAGATGTGGCATGGAAGTTGTTTGTGTTAAACATACTTGATGTGCTTTTTATTTATGGATGATGGAGTCTCTCTTTGTAGCCTAGTCTGGAGTAAACTCCTTATATAGCCCAGGATGCCTTTGAAGTCAGTATTGTAGCCTATACTGACCTGTGAGCCTACTGCCTCAGCTTCCCAAGTGTTAGGATTTCAAGCCTGTGCCTTTTGTACCGGGTTCTTCCCCTTAGCCTTAGCTTAGTAGCTGTGCTCTGGGCTCTGCCCCCATGGCCTTGGCTTGGTAGTTGGTCCCTTTATCTAGTGCTAGTTCTATAGGTGAAGTCTTTTTACCCAGAACATTTAGTTCCCTTCCAGTGTTCTTTTGTATCTTCTAAGTCAAGTCACTCCCAACATTACCACCCTTTGACTTTTCAGTGGGCCTGTTGTGGCCTGGCATTTATTATGTAGCTCAAACCTCAGATTTGCCATGCTCCTCCTTCTTGTCTTACATGTGCTGGGCTTATGAGTGTGAGCTATCATGCCTGGCTCTACTTTTTATATGTTTAAAATTTGAGACAGAGCAAAGGATTCAGTTGCAAAGAATGGCCTTGCACTCCCCTTATAGCCTAGGTTAGCTTCATACTTCTAAGCCTCCAGCCTCCCAAGTAGTTAGGATTATATATAAGCCTATATCACTAGGCTCAGCTAGAATAATTGTCTTTGAAGTTTTTTGTTGCTTTGTTTATTTAGTTTATTTGTTTATTTGTTTATTTGTTTAGTTTTATGTGTATGCCATGATGTGTGTGTACATTAGAGGAAATTTCTATGTAATCCGTTCTTTCTTCCCACCTTTATGTGGGTTCCCAACGTTGATCTGAGGTTATCTAGCAAGCACTTAGCCTCTGAGCCACCTCACCAGCCTGTCTAAAGAAACATAGCCAACTGGGTACAGTGGCACACACCTTTGTTCCCAGCGCTGGGTGCGGGAAGCAGAGGCAGGCGGAACTCTGTGAGTCCAGGACAGCCAAGGCTACACAGAGGAACCCTAACTCAAGGTGGGGGGGGGGGGGGGCTTGATAATTTTTGAGATAGCCTCTAGATTGCAAGAATTGCAGACATGAGTCATGACAGCTGGTATTAAAACAGTTTACTGTTGTGTCTGGGGTTATCTATAATATTTTCATATTTTATGATTCTTTTTGGGTATTTGTTATTTTCTCAGAAATTAATCCCTACTCACTAATTTCATGGTTGGGAATATTGATTTTTTTATTATAATAGTGAATTAATTTATTAAGTTATACTGTTTAAATTTGCATAATTTTTAAATATAATTCTAGTAACTAAGTAAGTGTGTTATAATATAAATCAGGTATCCAAGAATAGAAAAGTTGACCGGTGGAATTTCTTTTCTCTTATTTTGGAAACAAGATGTCACTCTATATCCTATATTGGCTTTGAAATCTGGCCCAGGCTGGCCTCAAACTTGAAGCAGTCCTATTGTCTCAGCCTCCCAAGTGCTGGCATTAAAGGTGTGAGTCATGATGCCCAGTTTCACAAAAGGAGTATTTAAAGTGGAAGCTGGTTTTGTATGTGCATCTACTACTGGTTAATACGGATGCTGCTGCTGCCGCCGCCGCGCCACCACCACCTTTAGCTGAGTGGTTGAAATGCGCACTTTCCTCCCTTCTTTCACAGAGCATCATAAGGGTGGTATTCCATGACAGGAGGCTACAGTACACGGAACATCAGCAGCTTGAAGGCTGGAAGTGGAATCGCCCAGGAGACAGACTTCTCGATTTAGGTACAGGTGGCTGTCAAAAGACCATGGAAATGAAGGCCCTGTGTAGCTGCATCCATTAGTGTGTCAGTACCACGTAAAATTCCTGCTCAGATGCAGTTGGTATTATAGATCTTTGTCTTGAGAATTGTTTTATGCTTGAAGAGTTAAGTAGCTGTGTGGTGCTAAAGTAACCTCAACCAGGAATTGTATGATTTTGAAGCTATTTTAAACTCAATGGGCACCGTCCATCATATTCTTAATGAAATGAAGTATGAGCCGTGGTAGGAGAAACTGTGATTCTTGTTAGGTGGATTTGATATTGAAGACAAGGTTGACTACGGAGAACGTTGAAGGGAAGTTCAACATGGATTAATTATTTCCATAGAGCATAATATAGTAAGTTTTAAGTTTGTTTTGTTTTTTGTTTGATTTGTTTGTTTTGTTTTGAGATGGGGTTTTACTATGTGTCCCAGGCTGCACTTGAACCCCTAGGCTCAAGCCATCCCCTGTACCCCAGCCTCCCGAATAGCTGGGACTCTACTTGGGTGTGCTGCCACACCAGGCTCAAATTGTAAGTCTTCTAATTACTTAAAATGGATGCATTTTTTTGTAACTTGTGTTTGAACATACAGATATTCCAATGTCTGTGGGAATAATTGACACAAGGACAAATCCAAGCCAGTTAAATGCAGTTGAATTTCTGTGGGACCCTGCAAAGCGCACATCTGCCTTCATTCAGGTTTGCCTTTTTATGTTGTTAGAAGCGTACTGCCCAGTCATTTAGAAGATAAAATTCCTATCTCATGAAAATATTTCCTATTTGTAAATTATAATGTCATGCCTTTCTTTTTTTAATACACAGTCAAAATGGGTTTAATTTACTAGATTAGTCATGTAGACATAAAAACAATATTTTTTTTTCTTTCTTTTTTTTGGGGGGGGGGGGGGGCAGACGGACAGGGCCTTACTGTATATCCCTGGCTGTCCTGGAACTCACTATATTGACCATAGAGGCTGGCCTTAAACTCCCAGAAATCCACCTGCCTCTGCCTCCTGAGTGCTGAGATAAAAGGTGTGCACCATCACTCCTGGCTTTTTTTTTTCTCCCCCCAAGACAGGGTCTCACTTTGTAGCCTTGGCTTGGGTGGCCTGGAGTTTGACATGTAGGCCGATATGCCACCACACCTGGCTTTTTAATTTAATTTTTTTTATTGGTATTCACAATAATAGACATTTCTATTTTTTTCATGATGTATATTTTTCTTGAATAGAAACTGCCATTTAAAAGGATACTACTGAAAAAAGTTATCAGGTTTAAATTTTTTTTCTGACATTATATAAAGCATGTTTGTAATGACACTTTAAAGCTTCCACAAGTAAAGAGATGATAATGAATTCTTCATGTGTCTGTGATGTGGTATGAACAGTTACCATTTTTTTCCTCTCTTTTTAGTTATTATTGGCTTCTTTATTTTTTGAATAGGGTTTTTACTGTGTAGCTCTAGCTGGCCTGGAACTTGCAATGCAGACCAGTCTCAGCTTGAGCTAACAGACATCCACCTGCCTCATCCTCAGTACTGGGATTAAAGCTATCCACTGACATACCAGGCATTGCTGGCATGTGTTAAAACATTCCCACTGTATTTTACCCGTAAACACTTTGTGTGTCCAAGAGATTACTTTGAAAGTAACATGTTCACATATTTAAAACTGAAAGGTAATTTTAGTATGTGCTATGCAAATTTGCAAGTGGTGGAATTTTAACTACTTATAGTCTTATATAGAAGGGGATAGCCATTTAATTGTGGACCAGCTTAAGAATTTGCACCAACTCTAAGTATCATCGGCATTCAGTATTTGGTTGTGTCCCATATATTACCCATCAGTTAATGATGCTGACATGATTCATATTGGTTGATTATTGTCACAGGCTATTAATGTTTGTCCAATAGAATAATCAATTTTGTGGTAAATGAGTGATAAGATCTGGCCTTATCTCAGGTTCTGCAACCATATTTCGGAGGTGAGCTTTCACACTGCGTATCATTTGAAGAGGGCATGTCAGTGCAACAGTCTGAAATGACTGTGTTGTACCCTGAGGCTGCTTTCTGAAGTGGGTGGGGCTTAAAATGAATAGTTACCCCCAGGATCCTGACAGGACTTGAAAGGGTTAACCTAGAGAATTTAGATAGATAAGTAATGAGGCTTTTCCTGGGCTGAAAATTGCCCAGGAAAAGTATCATAGTATGGTGTATGTGGAGAAGCAATAGCTGGGAGCTTGGCTGTCTCCAACACAGTGGAGGCAGTGGTGGAACAAGCCTTTGGGGCCTGAATCTGCAAGTGCATGTTGTTAGGGTGGAGGCAGGCGACACTGCGTAGAGGTTTCTGTGTTCTTGTTTCCTCACTGGAGCAAGTCCCCCATGAGAGAAGCGCTAGAACAAGAACTGCTTGGGCCTAGTGAGTCCAGAGATGATGGAGTTGTTAAAGGCACACCTTTGTTCAGAATAATTTCAGGAAATTTATGAGATAATATGAATGTCTTGTAGATTTTAAGTGCTTTTGAATGTACATCTCTGAGGGAAAAAAATAGAGCCTCAGTGGAAGGGTTTTTGAATGTAGTTCGGCTTGAATTGTTTTGTAGGTACACTGCATCAGCACTGAATTCACTCCACGTAAGCATGGAGGTGAAAAAGGAGTGCCTTTTAGGATCCAAGTTGACACCTTTAAACAGAATGAAAATGGGGAATACACAGATCATCTTCACTCAGCTAGCTGCCAAATCAAAGTTTTTAAGGTAAGCAATGGAAACCAGGAGGGATGCTCCGTTTTGTTTGTAAAGCTGTGTGCAGCCAGGTGAATGAAGTCATCTACTTTGTCTTCAAGCCTAAAGGTGCGGATAGGAAACAAAAAAATGACCGAGAAAAGATGGAGAAGAGAACAGCTCATGAAAAAGAAAAGTATCAGCCATCTTATGACACCACCATCCTCACAGAGGTAATACGGCGCAACATTTGGTTTTGGAGAGAAGCAGAGGTTTGCGTGTTAGCAGGACCTCACAGATGTGTTGCAACAAAGGGAGTAGGAAGGCTGGGTGGCGGACTGACATGATATTCAGAGGATTTTGTGGGCATATGTTTTACCTAAGTTTGGGACATTTTGAGTTTATTTGCCTGGGTGGGATTTTGAATGAAGATGCTGAAATCCCAATGAGGTCTCAGAATAGACCTTAAAACCTTGAAATGGACAAGAGGTTTAAGTGGGGGCTTACCAATGTCCAATTTTTGTCACTGCTGGGGTTTTGCATTTTCTTTTAACTTTGAATCCTGTTAGTCATACATTTGTTTAATTGAGCACAAAGACATGAAACAGGGTATTAGGTCTTTCTTTGTATAATGAAAAGACATTGACCCCAATCTTTGGTGTTTGTCCAGATGAGGCTTGAGCCTATAATTGAAGATGCAGTTGAACATGAGCAGAAAAAGTCCAGCAAGCGGACTTTGCCAGCAGACTACGGTGATTCTCTGGCAAAGCGAGGCAGTGTAAGGGGCTTCTGCTTCTCTTTTCATTGTGCAAGAACCCTTGTGCAGTGTTAGATATAGGACCAACTTCCATGGAAAAGTAAAGCCGAAATTGTTTTTGATGTCCATGTCTTGATTTAATTTGCTTTTGTTTAGACTTTCTGCTTTCGGTTTGTTCCTCATTGAGGAAAATTTCCTAAATCTAACACTTTAAAACAAAGCATAAACAATGTTGACCATATTGGGTGGTTTTGGAGGGAACGACATTCAGAGATATGTTTTCCAACTTGTTCCCTTGTTGCCTTCCCCTCTCCCCCCCTCCTCCCATCTCCTCACACACACAACTCCTTCAAGATAATTGAAATTACTTGACTAATTTTAAATAGCTATCATTTTTATGTAGTTAAGGAAAGTCTTGCTTTTTCACTTGTCTACCTAATAAGAAAATTTTATAGGTAGTTAAATGATGGCAGCAGGCTTGACATTAATGTGTGCAGTGCTCCGTGTCCCATTCCCCTGCATGCACTTTAAGAATGTGTGTCTGTCTGTGCTTTTAAAAGCCTCTTTGGCAGCACTGGTAGAAAAACATCTTTGACTGTGTAGTGTTTCCTTTTGGCACCTCCATTGTGATGTAATGCTTCAGGCCACAGTGGTGGCCTTGCTGCACTTAACCCTGGGACCTCAGGAACAAGCAGTCAGTGAGGTTTTTTGGTTGAGCTTTGTCACAATTCTGTCCAGCAGTCCATGGAGAATTGTTCTGGTTGCAGATTTAAATCAGTTTGCATACCCTTATTAAATAGTAGGAATATTAAAGATTTTCTTAAGATAGCTATTCTGAGTAGTATCCTGTTCATTATTGCACTGTTTGAATTATTAGAGGCCTCCAAACAGATTTTCACCCTTTTATGTTTATCTGTGATTAATTGTGGACTTTGAAGGTCAATATCACAAGCACTATCACAGGAATGTCACTTTCATTTTAAAGTGATGTTTAAAAGCTTCTTTATGCATGCTCACACTATTTATTTGCATTTTCTTTAGACAGTAGCCCAGCATGGTCTGGAACTTACTGTTGTTGCTCAGGTTGGCTTTGAACTCATAGCAGTCCTCCTACCTCAGCCTCCTGGGTACTAGGATTGCAGGTGTGAGCCATCTTGCCTGGTATTTTCTTTAACTGAGCTGTTTTGGTCTAAATCAGAGGTGGTCAGAACCACTGAATGCTTCTTTCTCCAAAGGCCTACCCTCTAGTTTTATGTTTTATCATCTTCTAATTTTTCTGAAAATTTACAAATGTTCTTTATAATTTTTCTTGAGGGCTCATGGGAGCTTAAGTCACTTTCCTTACAACTTGCCTGTTAGAAACTACTTAGCTAACTTAAAGAAGTTGGTTCTAGTGTATTAGAACCCAGAGCCAATCTGAAAATTGGGAAGTTAGTGGTAAATTCTCAATGTTTCTTAAGTCATAATATGCAAAACATCAGCAGTTCATGCCTGGGATTTCACATCTTCTTAAGTGCGTCACCTGCCACCCGGCACCCTGGATACATTTGTTTTGGGTATGATGCTTCTAGAGTTGTTAGACCTCAGGCTGAAAACCTCCTTTCAAATGCAGGGTCCAGGTCATGAATCCCTTAACCAGGAACTTAGCTGCAGCACTTTATGTATCTTTAAATGTCTGTGGCAAGGGTGGCAGTGGTGGGTTGGGGACAGCCTTTCCTCCAAATTTTGGGCAGTTAACAGTTGGCTTCCAGTTGAAGGAATACATATCCGTAAATCTTGACAAAATCTAAAAGGTGCTGGATGACAGGGTCCCACACTGAATTGTCACTCCTGCTGGTCCCCAGGAGGTGATGCATAACACACCCTTTGTGTGTCTGTCAATCTTTGGCTCACCCCTGGGCTGCCATGGTTTGATGCTGGCCGTGGGTCCTCATTCCTCATTCTCTAATCTACATTTGAAGTACCCTGAAGCCAGAACTGCACAGGTGTAGACCATTGGCAGAGGTGTCAGGAACATCAGCACCATACTTACTGCAGCGTGCTGCTAACAGCACCACCAGGCCATTAGTGGGACAGTGCTTGCTGAGCACACCTAAGATTCTGGGTTTGCTCTTCAGCCCCATAAAGCAAACAAAACCCCAAGTTAAAAACTCCTCATGGGGGCTGGAGAGATGGCTCCGAAGTTAAGAACACTGGCTGATCTTCCAAAGGTCCTGAGTTCAATTCCCAGCAACCACATGGTGGCTCACAGTCATGTGAGATCTGGTGCACAGGCACATATGCAGGCAGAATGCTGTATAAATAATAAATCTAAAAAAAAAGCTCCTTATGACTGTAAAAACATCTAAGTTTGTAAACGTGAAATAGATGAGGGTATGGTGAGTAAGTAAACAGGCCATCTCCACTGTGCCACACCAACTTAAAGTTTGGGGATAGCTCTGTTTTCTCAAAGAACTGGCAATGATTACCAAGGTAAATTTGTTTTGGGGAGGTATTGCTTTGAGTATCAAGAGTTATGTAGATGTGTATGTTTGGTTGTGTTGTAATGTGTTTTATTAGGAGAAGGATGGTGTGACAGGAAATCCTTGCTTGTGTTCTCCCTTGGTTAGATGTGTAGTTATAGGTGTGGGCACTTCACACTGTGTAGGCTGAGGACAAAATGATACCTAGTAAGGTAAAAAAGCAAAGTCTTAGAGCACAGGGATGTCCATGTGGAATGTCACCTGTAGTAAGGTTGCTGCTGGAGCTGACCAGCCACTCTAGTTTCTGCTTTGAAAGGTGGTGGTCTTAGGAACAGCGTGTGCAATGATTTTCCTCTTTTCAGGGTCCATACTTGGGGAGATGTGAGGACTGTTGTGGATTTATTTTCTTTCACTACCCATGATGTGTTGGTGGCTGCTGAGACATGTGGTTTCTGTCTGGGGACGTCTCAAGTGCAAGCTCTGTGCTTCACCAAGTGTTCTCTACACTTCACTAAGAAGTTGAACAAGATACTTTTTCCCTTGATTATTTTCAAACTGTCATCCAAAAGTTTCATGTGGTTGCTGGGAATTGAACTCAGGACTTCTGGAAG
>NW_026586383.1:3806159-3851994 GCF_907164565.1 Psammomys obesus
ACAGCCAGTGCTCGTAACTGCTAAACCATCTCTCCAGCCCCCAGACATAATTTTTAGATTATTGTTTTTATTTTTTTTTGAGACTAGGCTGCCTTGGAATATCCCTGAGTACTAAAATTACAGGTGTGTGCCATCATGCCCAGCTTAGAATTTTTTTAATTTTGCTTATTTTTTTGCTGTTTTTCAAGACAAGGTTTCTCTGTGTAGCCCCTGCACTCACTTTGTAGACCAGGCTGGCCTCAAACTCATAGAGTTCACCTGCCTCTGCCTCCCTGAGTACTGGAAATACAGGCTTGCACCACTGAGCCCCAGCTTTGCTTAGATTTTTTAAAAAGTCTGAGAAATTTTGTTTAGATAACATTTGTCAGTATCATTCAAGGTTTGGCACTCCTTTTGAGTCTTTTACAGATACCAGTGATCTTTGTGGATGATTTAGTATCTGCTGGGTGACCATAGGCCCTCCTGAGTAGAGTAGAGTAAGAACTGAAAGCCATATTCTTTAGAGAAAAACTTTTGAAGTCACTAGAATTGTCTGCTGCAGGAGTGACTATCCTACTGTCATTTGCTTGGCTGTGGAGAGTCTTAAGCCCCAGTGCTGAGGTTAGATGTGACGCCTTCCTTGTGTCGTGTGGGAGCAGGCTGATTATAAAGGAGAACCTTTGAAACTGACACCTCAGCAGAATACCTGAAGAAAGAATGTTGGGTGTTAGGTGGACCTTTGTGAAGCTCGGCAGGGAAGGTTTCTACTTGATTGCTGTAGGCTGCTCAGCATGCTCTGGACCTGGGCTTATTCAGTTGTGCTAACTGTAATGTGTTTCTGTGTCTTTGCTATGTCTCTTGTCGGAATTTTGGCTAAGGTTGAGAGATACTCAGTTCATCATATCCCTTTCAGAAAACACACACATACCTGACAGCATACACACAATTGATATGCTTTCATGCTAGCCTTTTTAGCAAATCTTACTTATATCAAGGTGGGTACTGAGGGGTATTGATAAGGCTGCTTCCTGGCAGGCATAGGGAGCAATAAACGGGACCTAGCTGTACCCAGATCACTGTGTTATGTCAGATGTTGCTTGTGAATCCCTTGTCTGCTATTTTGAAACCTTGAGATGTGTCTGCTGGAGCAGCTGACAGAAGATTCTGGAAGAGTGTGTGTGTTTGTATGTGTATATGTGTGTGAGCTTTGAGAAAGCAATTGTCTTTATGAATGTTGCTGCTATCATCACTCAGGTCATCTAAAAGCTAAAAGAGTATCTCTTGCTGCACAGGGTGAATTTGACAAGTCTGGTAGGCACCAGGCATCTTGTGCTTTATAAGTTTGTACTGGGTCAGTTAGAGACCAGATTGCAAAAGTGCTTCTTCCGCACATTTAGAAAACATGTCATTAACTCATTTCTGTTTCTATCCTTAGTGTTCTCCATGGCCTGACACCCCTACAGCCTATGTGAATAACAGTCCTTCCCCAGCGCCCACTTTCACCTCCTCACAGCAGAGCACGTGCAGTGTCCCAGACAGGTACCTGGCTTGTGTGGCCGTGTGCTTGCGTCTAACTGTTGCTCCTGCAAGTCCCTGTCTATGCGGCCTCATTTCTGTGTGTCTGTGTCAGGTGTGGAAAATAGCCTATGCTTAAGTCATAGGGTAGTCTTCACCTGACAGCCTTTGTGCACCTAGTCCTTCTCTCACCCTTTGACAGCTATGGTAATTGCAGAAAGGAGGTAGGGTTAGGGTTAAGGTTGTTAGAGACCAAAACAGGAAAATTGCGAGTTTAAGGCCAGTCTGGGGCTTATATAACAAGACCCTATCTGAAAACAAAAGGGAGAGGAGTTTTTAAGTCAGAACCAAGGAACTGTCTTTGAGAGATTTAAGAAAGCATTAGAGTTTAGTTTAAGGACACAGGGTGAGTGGTGGTTAATGTGAGGCTCTGATATGACTATGTTGAGATTACATCGATTACAAAGCACTTTGAGCTTACCACATGACACAGGTCATTTCTTTTTTTTTTTTTTTTTTGTACTGTTTCTTACCATTTTAGCAAATGTGGTTCTAATTAAGTATTTAAGATTAAAGACCAGACCTTTGGTTTTTGTGAAGACTATGGTAGCTTTCTAATCAGAACCTCTGGATTTTGTTGATTGTGCTATCTGGCTTTTGCAATTGTGAGTCAAGGGAACTCAGAGTGGAAGCTGCATAGGCCCAAGGCCTCTGTAGTAAGCCTTTGCCTCCTGCAGCCTTGCTGGAGGACAGTAGTTCAGAAGTTCTTGGTTTTAGGAAGTTTCTTACGGGCTAGAAAAATTAGGAAAGCTTGAGGTGGCAAGGGAAAGTTCTCTATATAGTTTAGTCTTTTGTTGACAGGGTCTGGTGAGAAAAACTACAAAATCCTGCCTTTTCTCTGTGGAGATGGAAAAACTAGCCAGGAGCCTGTTTTAGTGGTTTTGTCTACAAGTAGAAAAATTCTCATGGACCAGGGGGATGAGAGAGCCAGCGTGTAACACATACGGAGTGTCTTATGTTTCCTGTCTGGGTATGTTAGCAAATGGCTGTGATCTTAGACGTGAGCTTTGAATTGTATACCTTTAGTTAGTTGTCTAGATGTTTCCTGAGAGCCCACTGTGTTCCCAGCATGATCCCGTGTTGGAAGGGGCTTTATTCTGGTGAATGGAGAATAATGTAAGGTGTAGGAGGCAGGGAGTGGTGAGAGAGGGACCCTGCTTAGGAATGGGGAAGGTGAATGTTCTCTATGCAGTTCTTTGCAGTTATCTTTATACCTTTAACTCACAAGGATGGTGACAGGGACCTGGCTGTCACCATCCTCATTGCTCATGGGTGGACACGTTCATTAACGAGGAAGATTTGTAGATTTAGCTAGATCCACTGTTTCTTACAGCCTAAAATTTTCTTAGACTGTTTTCTGGTTATTTGTAGCTGTTTCTTTTCTATTTAATTTCACATAGTTTCCTGACTGAAAAAATGCATACCTTCTCCATTTTCCTGGCACCCATACAAAGGCTTGAGGGGACACCTTTCACAGTGACTGCCTCACATGGTGGTGCTGTTGTTACTTCTTCTCATGTCCTCATGCTCTTCCCGCTGTGTTGCATTCTTGTTGCAAGCTTACATGGCTCTTTCCATAGTGATGTCCTATTTCAAATTGCCTGTGCAATAATTGCCTTGAATTTTTTAACTTAAAAAAAAAAAAAAAGTTAAAAACCGTTCCTTCCTTTTCCTTTCTCTAGCAATTCTTCATCCCCAAATCACCAGGGAGATGGAGTTGCACAGGCATCTGGGGAAGTAAGTATCTTTTCCTAGAACCATTAAATACTATTAGTGTCTTCATTTAAAAAGATTCTAGCCAAGTTATGTGAGTTGCTCAGTCATCAGATTGTGTTCTGACTTCAGGTTTTAAACCCTTTTAGTTTGGCTTAAACATTCTTCATGATGTGCCAGTGACTTCAGTTTTGTTTTTTTTGCTTGTTTTGCTTTTTTAAGCTTGAATAGTTTTATCTATACTCTTTTTTTTTTTTTTTTCTTTTTCTTTTTCTTTTCATTAATAGCAAATTCAGCCTTCAGCTACAACCCAGGAAACACAGCAGTGGCTGCTCAAAAACAGGTTCTCTTCCTACACAAGACTGTTCTCTAATTTTTCAGGTATGTATGTATATGAGTATTTGTATGTTTTTGTGTTTTTATTAACTAAGAATTTTTGAAACTTTTGAGATGGTTTTGGATAAATATATTACAAACAAGAAAAAAAAAAGTGTATTATCTCTCAGTTTTCCTCAGTTGTGCCATGTGTTAAATTCCTTCCAAACCATGAAATTAACATTTTTCCAGTCCACTCACTGCAGGTGTATTTTAGTTCTCTGTGGTGTTTTTATTACTTTAAAGTTAGATGTGTACATGTGCCTATATCTGGTACGTCCACATGAAGGCAGGTGCCCACAGGAGCCTAGGTCCCCTAGGCTGGTATTCTCCAACAGGGGTGCTAGTACCTGAACTTGGGTCTTCTATAAGAACAGCGAGGGCTCTTAACTGGCCATCTCTCCAGCTCCAGTTCTAACTTATTTTGAGATAATATTTGACTTAATGATAAACTGTAAAGACAGTTGGGAGATGATCTCTCAGTTTCTCACAAAATTATAGTACAATATCACAACCAGAAATCAGCGCTGGGTACCATGAGTGTATAGATCTGTCATGCCTTGAGTGTAGCTCTGTGTAGCCACCACAGTTAAGGTACAGATGTAGGGTGTCTGCCTACACAGGTGCTCTCTGTCCTTCTGCCCCTTTTAAGGTCATCCCATTCCCCCACCCCCACCCTCTTTTCCCACACACATTGAACTGTCCTGCCTATGGTTTGGTCATTCTGAGAATGTTAAACAAATGAAACCCTACAGTGTATGACCCTTTGAATCTGGCCTTTTCTTCCTCAGCCTTATGACCTCAGGCCCCACAAAGGCTGCCCTGTGTCCTGTGGATTGAGCCTTTTCACATAGAGCAGTAGCTCATTTGTGTGGCTTTGCTCAGGTGTGGATGTCATAGGCAGCCTGCTGTTTTTCTGCACAGGAGACTACGGGAGAGTTCTGGTGGGACTTTAGGTGTCAAGCAGCACTGCCCCAGGTAGTAGGGCATGCAGGAGAGAGCATATAAGAGGCAGGGGCAGTCTTAAATATCCCTGGCCCTGGTGCCTTTCCCATAGTACTTTTGCTAATGTGCCCTGAAGAAACATTCTGAGAAATGCTGGACCACATGGATGTGGCAGCTAGCAGTCCTTTTGCATGTGTATGGAGCTATTGAAACAGTTTTAAGAAGACAGGCATATGTGTGCACATACCCAGCTGAAGGAAAGCCTGGTTTCACAAACAGTGGGATTTCTATTATGTCATTTCTGATATTGTTTGTGCATGTAGCTCTTTGACTCTAAAATTAAAGTACCACATGGAAATAATTTGCTAGCCGAGATCCACATTTTTATATGATTAAGTAAAGCGTTTAATGTGTGAAAAACTAAAAATTACAGAATTCAATATGGAAGAAAGATGTCATGAAAAGCACAACCCATAGAATAGCCTCTGACAGCTGGAACCCTGCAGGTTATCCAGACCCAGTGATGTGGAGCTGTAAGATTTTTTTTTTTTTCCTTGTGCACAGTGATCACAAGGCTTGGCATTCTTTTTCCTTAACCTGGGGGCTTCCTTTGGAGGGCTTAGAGAATGGCAAGGATAGAGAGGTCTTGGGCATCTGTCACATGTCAGCTGTGACATGCCATCTGTCCCCTTCTCTTCATGGGTTACAGGTGTCACAACTGGAAGCCCTGCTTCAGAGCTTTATATAGTGCCCCCAGTAAAAAGAAAACCTCTTTATCTGCTTCTTCACTCCAGGGTTGACTCCAGAGCGCCTCACATCTCATGGGAGTTAGGCTTCTCAGGACTTTGTTCCTTTTACAAGCTAGAACTCTGTTGGGCTCTTGCATGTAAGCTGGGTGGTGGGGAACAACCCCATTATCTTGCTATACATAAGAGTAGATATTTATTTTACAAAGTCATAACTTATTCTGGAAGTATGGGTCTTGACTGATATTAAAAGAGTAAAACCAAGATTTTGTGGACATCTCCAAGTGAAGTACATATTGAGTACTTCCTGTGACCACTCCAATTTCACTGCTGCCCAGTGCTTGTTCAGTCTTGTATCCACTTCTCCCTTATACGCACTGGCCTTTTTGTTGCTTTTAAGGCAAATCCTAGACACCAAGTACTTAGAGAAGAGGTCTGAAGGAACAGGGTGATTTTCCACTTCACTTTCCTATCACAACTGGCTGCCTGGATGGAGCTGTAACAGTATCTAGGCTGAGGCTGCATATGGTGCTGTAATGAGACCCACCTTGCTTCCAGCTCACTGGTGACTTTGGGCAAGTTCCCCAGTTGCAAGAATTCCATTTATGTTTCAAAAAAGGAGAAAGGCAATAGTTTGGGTAGGACAGGAGGGGTTTGCTCAGGTCAGGGTGGAGTCAGAAACATGGCTAGCCACAGCCCAGCAACAAGGAAAGAAAGGCAGTATATAGGAGTCTTGGGAACGGACAGGACTTCTCACCGTGATCACTTATATATAAGCTTCTCATACCTTGTTACCACAGCACATGGTTTCTCTAAAGAACAGGTGTGTGTTCCTGTGTTACTCTAGGGTATGTGTAATCCAGGATACCCTGTTGCTGCTTAGAAGGACAGAACCATGTGAAGCAGCCTGCTATATCCATCCCTTCCTGCTTATTTGAGGATCTCCCCTGTTTTCCAGGTGCCGACTTATTAAAGCTGACAAAGGAAGATTTAGTTCAGATTTGTGGTGCAGCCGATGGAATTCGGCTCTATAATTCCCTCAAGTCAAGGTAAAATACTATAGGCTGTTCTGCGTGAGCTGAGAATGGGACCTTCTCTGTGTGGAGGATTTGGTGGGCAGAATGTGTTTCCACGCTAGGTTGGCGTGTGCCTGTGTGCGCCACCGAGCATCGGCAGCATCGTGCTCACGAGAAGACTGTTTTGTGTACACCTTCAGGGCAGGCACTGATGAGGGCAGAGGTAGACTAAGACTGGTAGCAATGCACATGGGCAGGACTGATTTCTTGAAGACGACTGGGTTTGTTGCCAAGAAAACAAAACTTCTAATTTAGGTGAGCTCTACAGAATCTATGGTTTTCAAGGTCATGATTTTTGTTAAGCAGTTATTAAATGTGAACTTGTAACTGTCAGTTAGAATGCTAGAACTGTGACTATGCTGGCTCTGAGACCCACTGCCTGCCATTGCTGTCTCTAGATTTGTGTGCTGAGAGTTTAGTGAGCTCGAGCCTTACTGATTTCAAATTGCTTAATCAATCTTGAAACTTAAATTTACCAGCATCTGACAGACCATCTCAATGGTTTAGAGTCTGGACCTGTGATAGTTGGTGTGAGGTGTGTGGTTTTTATATTCTTATTAGAAAATTATTTTATATTATGAAATAACACTGTAAAGTTCTCATAAGGAAAAAAATAGACGGTAGATTCCTGTAGCTGTTGATTGTACATGTGCTGAGGCAGCTTGCACACATAGCCTCATTGATGCCATCTTCTGATTGCAGGTCGGTTAGGCCCCGCTTAACCATCTATGTCTGCCAGGAGCAGCCGAGTAGCACTGTGCTACAAGGGCAGCCACAAGCTGCAGGCAGTGGAGGTGAAAATGGCAGTGGGACACCCTGCGGTGGGTACTGAGGGCACTTCCCTTCCCCTGTCCTTCCTAAGGTCGTCAGACACGAGCTGGATAACTGCTGTGGGATTGCTGAGTTACTGCTACAGAGTTGATAGCAGCAGCTGTAGGGCCACGTCCTTGGGAAAGGAGAGAACTAGAACCTTCCTTTGTTCTCAGCTATGCATGCTGTACCTCTTTTATATGGCTTCTCTGCAAGAAATGCCCAGAAGCTGCACAATAACTTGAATGTGCTGTGGCCTTTCTGGAGGAATGGAACATTGCCAGCTCACTGGGAAAATGAGGGGTTTTCTTTCTTCCTCCATTTCACTGACTAGATTGGGTGGATATATGGGGATTCCTGAAAAATGCACATGATCAAAGGTGGGTCTGTGTAGCAGTCTTCCCAAGTGTAGACCCACCTGAGGTGAGCATCCATTGTGTTCCATGCAGCCTGGAGGGTGGGTGCTGAGTCTTTGGTCAGTGTTAGTACAAGCTGCATAGTTACCTTCCAACTAAGGGGGGCTTCTTTGCCCTGCAGATTTATCCCATTTACTGGACCATATGAAGCAGCTGGCCTCTCTGTCTTCTCTTCCTTCCCTCCTTTGATTATAAAAATTTCGGGAAAGGGAGACTTTCAGACTAAGACACGGTCTTACTGGGTAGTGTAAGCTGGCCTCAGAGCTGCCATTCTCCTACTTCATCCTCCACAGTTCTGGCGCTGCAGCTGTGCGTCACCACTTGCTCTCTCTTGGATGATGCTAGTAATGTCCCCTCTTCTCATGTTCTGAAACAGAATAGCTGTGACATTCAGCTTCAAGGAAACAATTTTAGAATTGAGAGAGGCAGTTACTTACCCTGAGAGTAGACAAAGCTCTGAAAAATATTGCATGGCTTGGATTTCTTTAAATAAGTGGAAGAGCAGTAATCACAACCGTGAGCTTTTCCATCTGTGTAATTTAAACCCCAGGCATGAGCTTTGGCTGTTAAGACCAAGGATACAATTTTTTTTTTTGTTTTTTTGTGACAGGGTTTTCTTTGTAGCCTTGGCTGTTCCGGACTCGTTTTGTAGACCAGGCTAGCCTCAAACTCAGAGATCCAACTGCCTCTGCTTCCTTGCATGCTGGGATTACAGACATATGCCACCGCGCCCTCCTCACTTCCAGCTTTGTTTTATTTTTAAATAAAATCTCAAGGGGCTGGAGAGATGGCTCAGTGGTTAAGGGCACTGACGGCTCATTACAGAGTACCTGGGTTCAATTCCCAGCACCCACATGGCAGCTCACAACTATCTGTAATTCCAAGATCTGACACCCTCACACAGACATCCATGGAGGCTATTATAGCCCTAAAAAAGCCACAGACAGCATGTGAACAATAGATTTGACCCTGTTTCTATAACCAGAAAGTTGCTTCCATTTTATTAAAAGAGTCAGAGGGCAGATACTGGTCCCCAAATATTGACAAGGCGATCCTTCAGAGTTCCCTTTAGTTTTGAGCCTTTATTCTAAGCTTTTCCAAGTGTGTAATTAGTGAACATTCCTATACACGTAGCTGCTCAGTTGGAAAACCAGCTTTGCAGCTTCCTTGTTGCAGATCCATGTCTGGCTTGAGTCGGTGTTTGAGCAGTATCCACTTGAGTGACACACAGATTCAGAGTGCTGCTGACTTCAAGGCATGGACAGAAATATAAGACAGTGAATGTTGAACAAGGCCAGGACTGTCCCTAAGGAAGAGACTTCACTTTCTATATTCTTACTTTTCATAGGGTGTTGTCTCTATTTCTTTTAACTTTGTATGTATATAGGAGATGACATAGATGATTTTTTACTATTAAATCCTCATTTGAAGGATTATTGGCTCAGACTCCTTTTAGATTTCTTTTTATGCATCATTACAAATACATTGTTGAGCTAGGTGGCAGTGGAGCACACCTTTAATCCCAGCACTTGGGAGGCAGAAGCAAGGGAATCTCCATGAGTTCAAGCCCAGCCTGGTCTACAGAGTGAGTTCCAGGATAGCCAGGACTACACAGAGAAACCCTGTCTCAAAAAACAAAGAAAAGAAAAACACATTTTTTAAACAGCTTCTTTGTGACGTAATTTATACAACAGCCTCCCCCTCCCCATTGTGTCTGCAACAATTTTAGCCCATGTGTATATTTTTTTATCCTTTGCTCCAATCCATTGTAAGTTCCATTTACCCTGATTATCCTGATCCCTGATGCTCTTTTTACTCCTCAATATATGAGGCTTTGTTGCAGAAAAGAATATAGTCATATCATTTTATTATAAATGAACATAAATAATGTGTTCTTATACTTCAAATAGGTGGGTAGAGAATTTAAGGGGACAAAGAAATGTTACCATGTCCCTATTTCTAAGTTTGAATTTTCTGTGCCAGTTTGGAAAAGGTAGGCTGTATAGATCAAGTTTAAAACAGATCAAACATTATTGTTAAAATGGCATTTTTCTTTTTTTCAGTTTATCATGCAATCTACTTGGAAGAAATGGTTGCTTCAGAAGTTGCTCGAAAACTTGCCTCCGTGTTTAATATTCCTTTCCACCAAATTAACCAGGTTTACAGACAGGGCCCCACTGGTATCCACATTCTTGTCAGTGACCAGGTAAATCAAACAGTCGGTCATCACTCTTCCATTACACTGGCACTCGTGTGTATTGTCACAACTGTAAGAGATGCTGCTGACCTCTTTTGCAAGTAGTAATAGTCATTTTTAAAGAGGAGGGATCAAAATGGCTAAGAACTTACAATCAGGAGTTACAGTGTCCTAGTAGCAGAAGGAATACAGTCAAGGAGAGTGGACTGAGCTTCTCCTAATCTTTTTTAACTCAGATACTTACGGGGATCAAAGGTTTGTGGCAGACTTCGGTCCTTTCTGTGAGGTGAGGTATTAGGTATCTTTCGTGCATTACTGGAAGAACAGCATTCTAAAAACATGTAATATTAGAAGTGCATCCTACCCCTGCTCCAGCTATGTTCGCTGACAAGCAGTGGCAATAGGGAAACAGCTTGCATAATGTTTGAGTTAGTATCATCCACAGGACCTGGCACAGCATGTTCCCCTGTGGCTCACGGGTAACAGGTGTAAACGTTTACTATCATTCTGCTGTCAGGAATTATTTGCATCTGTATTTGTGTAAAAAAGATGCATAGATTATGTTGTAGCCCTTTAAGTATAAATTTAAATAATTTCTGGTCAGTTAAGGACTGATGGCTCTTAATTACACTTACACATCTGCTTTATCCTTCTAGATGGTTCAGAACTTTCAAGATGAGAGTTGTTTTTTATTCTCCACAGTAAAAGGTACTTTTTATGTGTGTGTGCCTTGATGTGTTGTGATCATGAAGGACATTGTGCCTTGATTAGCAGCTCTTCTGTGTGTGTGCATATTCTTGAAAAAGATGTCTTTGCTAATTTTAAAAGGGGCTGGAACATGGAAGAACAGTATTTTTAGTGTTTGTAATAGAAATTAGCGAGCAAATATAGAAAGGGTCATTTTTTTCTAGATGACTAGAAACAAACACTGAGTCCATTCAGCTAGTGTTTGCTGAGCATTTTGTCCAAGACAGCACTCTGCTAGTGGTTGAATGGAATTAGGGGTTCAGGGAATCTCACTGTAGTGGAAAAGAAAGTCAGAATTGGCCACAGGCACAGAAATTGACCAGTGTCAGGTGCCATGAAGGGATAAGAAAGTATAAGGCTTGTGGTGGTGGGGTAGCATGGAGCCTTACAGAGGCTCTTCTGAGGAGGTGGCCACAGGGCTAGCCAAGGGCAAAGTGAGACTGTGCCAAGTATGCACTTGGCTTCTGTGAGGCCTGGAAGACGGCCATGCAGCTGCCATGCAGGGTGAGGGTGAGCAGAGCAGAATGGAGTTAGGGAGGGAGGTAGGCCCTGCATGCAGTGATAATGGGTGATGGTGCTCATTAGCTCTTATGGGTTGGAAAGTCAGTGAAGTGGTTTAAACACAGGAATAATAGAATCGGGTTTTCTTCAACTCCAACTGTGGAGACAGTTTACAAGATTGCAAAACTGGAGGTAGGGAGTCCATGTAGGCAAGAGGCAAATGAAGTGTTTGGACGTGTGGACAGTGCCCACTGGATGTCCCCGAAGTAGCTGAGAGCTGAGCAGGCTGTACAGAACTAATTAGGAACAGTGTGGATGGAACAAGGTCCAGGCCAGGCCAGGTAAGCTCCAAACTACAAGGTTAGAAAGGGAGGGCAGACAGACCATGGGTTAAGATCAGTTACTAGTCCCATCCCCTAGAAGAGGAGATCTTGAGTCACCTGGTAATGGCTCTAGAAAGGAGCTCCCTGAAAAGATTAAAAATACAGTTTTGCTATGTACCTGATTGGGATATATGCCACTGGCCATCAAGCTACCCAACATTCTGGAGTGATGCCTCATGTAGCATCCGTTCCCTGCACATGTGCGGCAACAGTGAACTGGTTCACTACTTTCATGCAGAAACATCTTTAACTTCAAAACTAGTGGGTATTTGTAGCATTAGTTCTCACAGGATTCTGTCCAGTCTTACTTTCCTGTTTGTGAGACTTCATCCACATGTGAACCTTCATTTTCTGTCATGAGGCCATTAGGCAGTCTTGCTATATCTACCTCTGAGGGTTCAGTTTCCCAGAAAAATAATAACTAAAAATGTGCAGCTACAGCAGACCCTGTAGGCTGCCGCACGCTTGTGCAGGGCTTTAGCCTGTTTTGTCCTAGCATACACACACACCTCACCCTGTAGAGCTGGCAAGTGGTGGTGCAGGGCCTGGGCTCCCTGAGCAGTGTTCAGGGAGTGTGTCTGAGGGAAAAAAGAGCTAGAGCAGCGCAGTCAGCTTCTAATCAGGCTGTAACCTCTAAAGCAGACTGTACATTTCCATCTTTAATACTGTTTCTAGTCTAAGCTTATTAAAAGTTTTAATAAAACTTTTCGCTTTTTTTTTGCAGCTGAAAATAATGATGGTATTCACATAATTTTGAAGTGATACCTTATACAGACTGAACTCTATTCAGTACCAAATAAAGTCATGCTTAAAAGTGTGTGAAGACTGAATCCAAGAAGTCTTGGGATTGGATTTTACTGTGAAATGTTTCATATTGAAAACACAAGATGACCTTCCTAGTGAGCTGTAGGAGAGACAAGTCTCCTCATTGTCACTGCCACAGCCCAGCGTCCTCATGAGAGCGAGCATGCCAGGTGACATGCCAGCTCCCAGCCATGGTGTGGCACGAGTGCCCACTTCCCTAGCAGGGGCCAGCGGACAGAGTTCCCAGCAGCAGTCTCTACTGGCGTTTTACACTGTATGCGGTTTGAAATGAATGTACAAACTCAACCGTGGGCATTTACCTTTCTGTGCCAGTTTGGCTTTTATTGCCTGACCCTTATGCTGACCTGGGGAGGAGGTAGGGAGTTCCTGGGGGAGCTGCACTGCACTGATGTGGCAGTACTGGTCAGGTAAGAGGCTGAGCACCTTCTCAGAAGTGATCATGTCTGAAGGTGTACATCAGAGGGGAGCACACCAGACCAGGGAAGAGCCAAGCCGAGAAGATGAGCAAACTGCACTATCAGCAGTACCTTGAGAGAGGTCAGTGTAAACCCTAATAGGTACAGAGACTTGGGCCTTTGGCTTCCGCTTCCATTTTTAGCATTTTAGTTTCTGGATTTCACCTTTTGAAACCTCCTTGCCTTTTAAACTCATGTATTTTCCTTTTCTCAGCTCTCCCATCCCCACACTCCTGGTCTCTAGGGATCCCCCACTTCAGCCTCCCACGTAGCTGGGACTCCAGGTGCGCACTCACTTGGTCTTGTACCTGGCTCTGTTCTTTTGTTGGTGTTGTTTTGGTGGTGGTTTTTTTGTTTTTCTTTTTTTTTCCTTTTGGGACAGGGTTCCTCTGTGTAGCTCTGGTTGTCCTGGAATTCACTCTGTAGACCAGGCTGGCCTTGAACTCAGAGATCCACCTGCCTCTGCCTCCAGAGTACTGGGATTAAAGGCATACACCACCACCTGGAAGCCTGGCTCTGTTCTTAAACATGTTTAAAGCCTTTTCCCAGACATTAGAACTAGGTGATGTAACAGGGGAAACAAAGTATTGTCGATAGCTTCTGACTTGCTGTTAAAGGGATCTTTGTTTTGTTTTGGTTTTTTGAATGAGACAAAATTGCCCGTGGGAACACTAGATGTCATAACAAGACACTAAAATGTACCATATATCCCCTTTCTCCCCTCACATACGATCATGAATACACAGCACTCTGGTGATTAGCTAGGGGCTTTTAAGAGACTCTGCGTCTTTGCTGCTTTGTCTGTAACAGGTGTGCCTCTTCACAGAATCACACATGCTGAACACTGCTCTGAAAGGAACTCTGGCTTTTCTTTTCCTCCACTGCCATCACCTCTCTTACCACTCACGACTGCTCATGAGGCCTGTGGCATATCTGAGTTTTAAAAAAACTTCTTTCCATTTTAATGATGTAGCATCTCTGCCCATTTGCTCAGCTGCTGGCTGTGAATGTGCTTGTCTGACCCTTGTTGTTCAGGTGGGTAGGAATGATTAACTTTTAAGAGAAATCTCTTCCAGAAGACAAACTACTTCAGTGGGTAAAGGCTTTAACGTCTTGTTTTATTCATACCAGGGTTTAATTACTTGCTACAAAGTCTGTCTCAATCTTCTCATCTTGGGTTTGGCAGTGCTGTGGCTCTGCAGGCCCTTTAGGGAGGGGGGCATTCCCATCAGTCCTTCCCTTTGCTTTTGTGTGACACATGCTTTCTGTACCAGTCACGTATTGGGAAAGAAGTGAATTTATCTTCTAATTGTTTTAAGAGTTTTGCTTGTCTATTTAGCTTTCTTTGGATCTCATGATTTATGGAACAATAAATGTCATTTAATGCTGTGTGCTATTTTTTGAATTCCTTATCAGGTTTAGAAGTGGGGGTGAAAGTACTTACAAGCTCCTCAGACTTGAAATTGCGCTGAGCAGCACAGAGTGCTAGTCCGTCTCAGTGAAACTGTATATAACCCGCGGCACCAGCAGTTTGCTACTTTGGTTAATAGGATGTACAGCTCAGTGTAATAAATGTTTTCTGACTGTTTTGCAAGCGTGTCGCTCATTTAAATCCTAAGTTGTACTGGTGTCATCTCAGGTCACATGTAGTCAGAGGCTTCCCCGAGTGGCCTAGAGTGTAAGGTTCACCACTGTGGGCTGTCTCGCTCACGCTCTCTCTCTCATACAGGTTTCCACAACGTGATGCAACTCAAGACAAGTAACGACAGGAACTGGCACACAGAGGAGACAAATGAGCCCTCTACAAGAGGCTCTTCTGGGCTGCGAGTGGAGTCATGGTCACTGAATGTCAAGTACAGCATCTACGACAGGCTGCACTCTGGCTCAGAAAAACAAGTTCTGTGAATCAGCGGAGCAAGGCTAGGGGACTTGCTTAGTAGCTTCTCCCGTCACCTCATTACCCCCACCACACACACAGCGGTAGTCACTTACATAATTTCGAACCAGAGGATATTGCAGCGCCCAGGAGGCAGTATCCCAGTAAGCTAATGCTTGCAGGGACTCTCCTGGTGTAACTGGTCTCCCTCCTGGAGTGCAGCTGAGGCAGGGTATCTGTACACTGTCCGTGGAGAAATAGAAAACGCTTGTCTCTTATAGTGTGGGGGAGGGAGTGATGGCCAGGAAGGTTGGGCTACCATTAATGCACTAATATGGAAGGTGATGGTAAAGGTTGATGCCACTGAGTGAGCAGCAACCACAAGAGCAGGCAGGTCATGGCGCCCCAGTTCCGGTGACATGGGCGCCTGCATTTGGAAAGTGGCCCTGCTGAGATCTGCCACCTCTAAGTAAAGCAGTCAATTCCAGCAAGCACCGTGACGCTCTGTTCACTTTAAAGGAGCTCAGAAGGGCCAACACTTCACTCAGTGGAGTTTTTCATGTGTGAAGCTTCAAAATAGTTCTGGCGTGATTTCTAGAAAGAGTAAGTTTAAAAAAACCGCATCCATTCTACATGCATCCGTTCATCATTTTACTTGATTAAGTTATAAATAACTCAAGCCTTAATCCTGGATTTCTTCAAGGTTCCCCCAAATTTCTTACAAAGTGTGAACACAACTGGCTTTTTTCCTGTAACAAAAATGCACTCTATGCTGTAGCATATGGCAGAGCTTGCTTATAATTCCAATGGACTGATGAGAAGTGGGCTGCTTTTGTTTAGTTTTTGGTCCCAAGATTTGGGTATGACAAGTTGACACAAACAGAAAGGTGAAGATCCTGCCCCACCCAGCTTAGAGTCCTCATTTCTTTGGTGTTTTATGGAAATGTGTTAACATGCCTTTCACACGTTTCTACACATGAAACTACCAGCCATTCCAAGTTCCAGTACAATCACATTGATGAAGGTGGTATTTAGTCTTCGAAGTAGACAAGTCCTGCAAATCAACAATTGCCATGGATAACAGTAAGCCGCTGGCTTAAAGATCAGGTAGAAAACCAGCAGGAGGCTCTTTTTTTGTTCTGTTCAGGCTGTGCTAACACTGAAGGTCTATGTAGGATGCTGACAAAGCCGTGTTGGGCTCATGTGCCAAGGCAGGTACCCACCTCTGCTGGACTCCGGGTTGCTGTGTGGTTTTGCCACATGGTGACTGACACAGGCCTTGGTTTGCTTGCATCCTAGCAAGGTTAAGGTGAACATCACCAGCTGCTGCAATCTGTGCCGAAGTCTTTTAGCTGTAATGCACTCCCCATGGAGAAGCTCGATGGGGAGATGGTGGAGCAGTCTGGAGGGTGGGGCTCCTGGCCTATGCAGCTGCTGTCAAAGTATAACACAACACCTGCACAGTCGGTGTCCACTACCTGCCACTGCTGGTGGAGGGGTGACTGGAGCAAAGTAGGCGTGGACTTTGACATGAGGAAGCTGAGCCTGGAAGGAGATGGGAAACGGAGTAGGTTGCCCTGGTATTAGGATTCTTAAATAACCTTTGAACTCTAGTCCATTTAAAATTGACTGCCTTAGCATTAGGCTGGTACAATGCTGTAAGCTAGAACTGCTCCTATTCATTCCCCTCTACCCCCAAATCCAGCATTTTCTAAAGACAAGTGGAAACATTTCTCTTCCAGTAGGAGGGCTCACCATTTCCAAGTGGCCCCATCAATGACCTTGGATTGATTTCCTTGGCTGGCAGCTTGAGAAGTTGCCAGACTAGATGGGACCCCCACCTCTCACAGCAGATGTCTGAGGAAGCCCAAGGAAGCACCTGTGTAGTCAGCAGTTTGCATAGACACACGAGACGAGAGAAGTGGGCGTCATTGTGAGTGCACTGTTTGCTAGTGCAAGTGCATGCCACAGCTTGTGGGTGGCGGTCAGAAAACATTCGGGAGTGGCTTCTAGTCTACCTTGTAGCCTGTTCTTGGGCTCAGGAAGACAGGCTTGGCGGTGAGCACCATCCCCTGCCTGGCCTTCCCTCCGTTGTTAAGGAGGGCCCCACACTTACCCGCATGCGCTTGATGCCTGCACGGGTGACCTGCTGGCAGTCGTACAGCTCCAGGCGCTCCAAGCCCCGGCAGTTCTCCAGGTGCTCCAGCGCAGTGTCGGTGACAAGGAGGCAGTTGTCCAGCTCCAGAACCCTCAGCCTGTTGTGCCCACATGTGCTGCTGCTCAGGTGTAGGATCCCTTCATCCGTGATGAGCTCACAGTGGGATAAGCTCTGGGGGAAGAAAGAGGACCTTATCTCAGGCTCCAGCTGGTAAAAGCCGGGAGAGCTGTCTCCTGAAGCGCCCACGGTGAATGAATGGAGGGCCGGAACAGCTGGAGACCATTCTTCAATCTAGGGGTTTCTCTAAGAGCAGTACAAAATGGAGGCGCTGGCAAGGCCTAGGTTTGCTCCACCCAGGCTGTGGCAGCTAATTTTCTTATATTTTTGGCCTAAAAACCTTTTGGGGTCCAAGTTGGAAAGGGCAGAGTGCTCTGAGGCCCAGGCTTCTGGAGGCGAGTGTCAGACACAGAGTTTAGCAGGAAATAGTGGCTGTCCCTGTAGGGGACAGATCACGGGCGTGCTGGCCATGTAAGCCTCTTTTTGTTGTTGTTAACATGTAAGGCATGCCAATGCCACGGCAGACTTATGGGAGTTCTTTCTACCACCATTTGGGTCACAGGAATCCAACAAGGGTCATGAGCTTCTAGGTTTTCTTTTGATCCCAGGGTCACTGGGAATATGTTGTTACCTCTTCTCTTGTTCATCAGTCCTGATATACAATCCTGATAGTTCTTTAAATGTCAGGAAGAATTCTATAGCAAATCTGTTTATACATGTACATTTGGAGGAATTTAGAGATTATAAGTGAATTTCCTCAAGAGGGATTTTGGGGTTATAGCAAATGAGTTATTTGTCCATTTCACCTAAGTTGTCAGATTTCTGTAGTTGTTCCTCCCATAGGCTGAGCATCCATAATGTGAAAATTTGAAATTCTTCAAAATCTAAAAATTTTTGAGTAGCAACACAGTACCACAAGTAGGAAATTCACTACTAACCTCATGTGAGTTAGTGCCTAATGCACAGTGCATAGCAATTGGGAAAGGTGCAGATGAGACAGAAGATGAATTTGTGTTTGTATTTTTAGATTTTGGACCTACTACTTCATGAATAAATGTGTATAATGAAACAAATCTGAAAAGCCCAAACACCTCTGTCCCAAACATTTTGGATAAGGGGTGTTGGATAGACCTGGTGACAGCCCCGTCTTGTTTCCAAAGCAGCAGCTGGCGTTGCTAAGATACTGCGGCAGTGTTTTTGTTCTCAGTTTCACTGATCTCCCCCATGTTATGTCCTTCTGATTTGGGCTTTGCTTTTTAGCAGCCTCGTGGGGTTGAACGATGAAGTCATTGGAACCTTTCTCAAATGTAAGCATTGGTGTTAGAGTCTGCAGAGCGCTGTCTTCTTTAAACCACACACTGTAGTGTTTGTACTTTTATTTTCAGTTGACTTTACTCTCCTGAGTCTTCCTCCTTGGCTGCAGTTATCTAGAAGCCTTCTTTTGAGTTTCTACAGGTACCCTCTTCTGTTGAAAAAAGCCTGGAACTCTAGTTCAGGTTATCACTTGGTAGGGCTCAGGCCTTTCAGGGTGCCCTCACTGTGGAACTCATTCTCTTCCCTCAGCCTCTGGTAACCATTGTGCTACCTTCTATCCAGGTGACTCTGACTGGCTGTCCCGGTGGAAACACCTGCAGAGGACGACACTGTCTTTGGAGGACTGGCACAATTCACTTAGTACCCTTCCTCAAGCTCATCCGTCTTGAAGCACGTGCCAGGATCTTCTGTCTGAACAGCATTCTCTGTGTGTGGATGCAGCATGTTGCATTTATCTGTCAGTGGGCATTAGGGTTGTTTTCCCCTTGGTTGCTGTGGAGTAATACTGTGAATTTCAGTGTGCACTTCCGTCTCTCACGTCTAGTTGAGACGTCTCTCTAGTTGGCTTGTGGTTTTTTTGTTTTGTCTTTGGACAGCAGCAGCATGGCTGGACTGGGCACTGCAGTTTGGAACATTCTGAGTATCCAGAATGTTGCCTTCTGTAGTGGCAGGCTCCTTTTACATTCCCAGCAGCACTTTGCAAGGGTTCTGCTTTCTCCACGTTCTCCCAGCACTTCCTTTGAAGGAGATTCCTCCTCACCCCCTTCAACACACACACAGGATTCTGAGCTGAGGATTCTGGGCCTTCGCTAAGGCTGGTTCTGCCCAAGGTTCCTTGTGAGGAACTGGCTTTGGTGGTTGCAAGATGGACGTGATCCGCTTGGACCTACAGGTACACTTTGCAAATTTGGGAGGTTTTAGCCCTGTTTCGGTTCTAATTGTGATATTGTGACTGTCTGAAGTCAGCTCTAAAATGCAGTCATGTTATCTGGCCTTGTCCACCAACTACCTCTTCTCATCTGAGGCCAGACTGTTCTGTTTCTGTTGTATCCAAGATACTCCCATGTCTTTTGTACATCTCGTTGCACCAGGCCTGTGGCAATGTTGCTGTGGGGTAATGCCCTGTTGTCAGCATACAGTGGGCAAATCTCCATGCCGAGTGGTCTGATGCCACCGGGCAGAGGTAGGTGTTCAGACTCCTCCAAACAGTCCTGACTCAGGTGTGAGACAGCTGGTGAGGCTCCAGATCTAGACTCCCTATGTGGTCAGCAGTGATACAGCAGGTGGGGCTGGCAGACTGTCACTCCTGGGCAAAGATGAAAGCCTCCCAGCTCTCCATTCACCCTGGACTGGCAGGGTAGGCGGCACAGGTGTGTTTGCAGTTGCTATCAGAAAGGCTTCTCAATAGGCTTCTTAATAGTCTTTTGATAGAAACAACAGGTTTTTGGGTTTTTTGTTGTTGTCCTGTCTCCGCATCTCTTGTTGTCAGCTCCTTCAGAGTCCAGCCTGGGACGTACAGGGACTCCCTTAGTCTGATGGCCCTCAGGTCCCTGGCTGGCATCCTTACCCTCACTTAGAGGATCTGTGCTTAGGCACTTAGTGGAAAGTCAGTGATAAGGTAAGAAAGAAAAAAAGTTTTTAAAGACAGGGTCTCTCTATGTAGGCCAGGTTGGCCCAGACCCAGAGATCTGCCTGCCTCTTCCTCCTGAGTGCTGGGACTAAAGGTGTGTTCCACCTGACCTGCAAAGGAAGATGACAGCTAAGGAAAGGCCTCTGGCAGAGAAGGGAGGCTGACGTTTGCACTCATACTGGCTTTTCTATGCCCTACAGGGCTGCTGGGGCCTGCCAGGAGTCCCTCTGGCCAGGGGCCATCCTGTTGTGTCATGATGTCAGTCACAGCAAGCTGTCTGGGTAAGCTTGGGAGCCGCTGTACTACAAGTGTGTGTCACATAAAACCCATGCCTGGATTTGCTGGTAGAGGCTGCTGGGGTGGAAGCATGGGGCGAGGGACAACACGCTCCTCACCCATCCCTTACACAAAGATTCAAGTTCCAGAGCTGGCATGAGGGTGCTGTTGCCTGTCTTCTCCAGTGAGGAGCCCTCAGGGAACTGCAGCCCGCGGCCTTTCTCTTCAGTCTCTCCTCCGCAGCGCTGAGCTGTAGTTTCACTGCAGTTCGAGCCTGACTATATGCTCGTCATCTTTGGTGGGTTTTACCTTGGGCTCTTTTTTTTTTTTTTTTTTTATCTTGTTCTTTGAACTATGGTCGCTGCGTGCCAGTCAGGCTGGGCTCACACCTGAAGTCTCCTGTGTCGGTTTCCTAGGAGCTAAGATCACAGTTGCGGACCTCATGCCACATGACTAACTGTCTTGTCTTAGTTTAGTTTTACTTGGAAGTCCTGCTTCTAGAAGCAGCGAGTATAAAAATAAGGAGTGCACTGAGGTTTTTCTGTTTGTTTTTTGTGCTCTGAAACCCCCTGGGGAGAACCCTGGTTATTGTAAGGCATCCCCAAGAAAGGCAATGGATCCTGATCTCACAGGGCCCCTACCATGCAGAGGGCCCATGACTGCTGTTAGATCTTTCAGAACATACTCAGACCTCTTTTTTCCCCACAGCTGAGTAAGAAAAGCACACCTATCAGGAGAATGGCCCCAGCCTTTGGAGGTAGGTAGTGGTATTTTACATGTCGATTTTCATCGCCCTGACAAGAACATGAGGTTACGTGAAGTAATAGGGCTGTGAGTTCCTGCAGCTATAACTTCCTACAGTGGTTGCAGTAACACTGAGATACCCCACAGGCCAAGCTAGCCCAGCAAGGAGATCTCTGAGATGCAGAGTGATAGAGGCTTTACAGGAAGTGACCAGCACTCTTACAGGTTACGGGAGCGTCATTCTTCCGGCGATACTATCAGCAGTAACTCAGACTCACCAGGGCTTGCAGCTTGGGACAGTGGATGGAGAGCTGGATGAGAGTGTTGTCGGTGATCTGGAGGAAAACACGCCGTCAGTGTGGCGTCTGCGCCAGGACTTAATGCCTAAATCCTGCTTCTCCTGATGTGGGGCTCGGAGGGAACAAAAAGGAAACTAAAGCCTCATCCCCACACACTTGGCTCACACTGTCAGCTCCTAGGGAGGCTCACTGTTGTCTGGCTTCGCTTCTGGTGCCTGCGGGAGCCCGGGGACAGGATAGAAAAGCAGTGGACAAGGGGGTTCCCTGGGACCGCCTTCTCTGTAGTCACCCTGTCACCCAGCATGCAGGTTCATTCCTCTCCCACGCTTCGTGTAAAATAAAAGGCAACCCATGCTTAGGAATGGATGCCTCCTGCACGCCTCTGCTGTAGTCTGAGGTCCTGGAACAGCAGACGCTTACAAAGCCCATCACAAGTAGCCTGATGGGGCCCCAGTCTGGGGTAGTGGTAGCCTGTGCTTACTCCATGCCAGGCCCCTAGCAGTGACGAGGGGTCCACTCACCAGGACACACTCTTCAAGATCCATCTTCTCTAGGTCATGGCAATTCTGGAAGAGGCCACAAGACACTGCTATGCAGGCCACACAAAGGGTGGCCCGCAGCCACCTCAAACCAGCAGTTGAAAGCCAAGCTCACTTTGGACAATGAGTGTGGCTGCCGGGGCCCGAGATCATCGTCTCAGCCTAGAAAGTCGTCACACCTTCCTACACCACAGGTCAGACTCAAGGACAGCCTGCAAATGGATGCTTGGTCCTATGTGGAAGGTGAGGACAGGAGGGCACGGACAGGGTACCGCAGGCAGTATGGAAGACAGGGTAGAGCTTGGCCCCAGCGGGGGAAGCTAAGCAGGGGCCAGTCTGGTTTCATACAGGAAGAACACCTGCCCCTGGAGACAGGCTTTGTTCAAGGTTGGTCTCGCTGACAAGTGACAGTGAGGCTCGAACTCATCCCACAGTCCTATGAAGGCATGCAGCCCGTGGGTAACACTGCCCAAGGACAGGTATGGATGCGGTCCAATGCTTTTTTTGGTAGCTCAAATGTACAGTTCTTTTTTTTTTTTTTAATTTTATTTTTCTTTTTAGTTACATTTTGTTAACTCTGTAAATGTACAGTTCTTAAGCATGAGCTTTATAGATGACAGTGTCATGTTGAAAAGTTGAACACATCTGCCAGGATCTCCCTGGAGTCCTGGCCAGCTGACAAAAAGTGCCAAACCTACCTGAAGGGTTCTAGCCTCCCTCGTGTTCATCTCTTCTGAAGCTGGATTTTGGTTTGTTTGTGTACCCTAAAACCACCCTGAGTCACTTTGAATTAGGGAGATGAATTGCAGCACGGTTTTGTCTCAAACTCTATGCCTTACCCGAGCTAAGAGTGTAAAGCCTGCATCAGTCAGATGGGAGCATCGGGCAGCCTCCAAAATTCTGTGACGGGGGATGAGGGGAGAAAAAAACCAGCGCGCCTGGTTAGTGACAGAATCATTGCATGGTGCATATTCTCGAGCCTGCTCTGTGGCACATGGAGATGACCAGATGCGGCTCTGGTCATCTCCTGGGTCATGCAAACACTGCCTCTCCCGACAGATGGCGCCAGGCTCGAAGGTCTAGAGCACTAAGTGGACAGTCAGCCCGGAGCCTTCCCACCACTGTTGCTTTAAACACAGTCAAATGGACTTTGCGCAGGGCTAGCACTTCACCTTGGGAACTGGGCTTTCTTCCTGTATATTCGGGAAGATGATAAGCAAGCAGCCTCGACTTTCCCTGAGTTTCCCCACCCACTGACAGGGTCATCAGAGACCCACTCTTAGTCTGTGCACCACCAAACCAGTCTGACGGCAAAAGCCAAAGCATAACAGCATGAGGCACATTATGGACAAATGCACGAAACAGACCAGGAAACAGCAAGAGTCAGCCACCCTGCACACCCACGCTAGGCCCTTGATGGGGTCAGGCGCCCTTACTGCAATCCACCAACAGCCCTGGCTCCAGCACCCCTCCCTGAGGGCTGGCCAACCTCCCCTCTGGCAGCCTGGTTCTCGGGGAGCCACAGCAAAGTGGGTCATACTCACTGCAGTCTGGGGCAGTTGAGACCCAGGGCTGTGAGAGACGCGTCTGTGAGGGTGCCGCAACCCGAGAGGCACAGGGCCTGCAGCCGGTGGCAGCCCCTGCAGATCTGCACCACGCCGTCATCAGTGATTCGCTGCGGGGAAGGGCGTGGCAGTCAGACGCCAGCTCCGCACGCACCAGGGGTGCGCCGCCGCCCCCTGGCTTCCCTGACTGCCAGCACACCAAAGGAAATGTAAGCAGGCTGGGCATGGCAGCACTCGCCTGCACCCTGGCACTCAGCAGGCTGAGGCAGGAGGATTAGGGAGTCCGAGCCATCCTGGACTTCGTAAGTGAAACCCTACCTCGACAAAACCAGCCAGGCATACAACTTTGATGCCAGCACCCAGGAAGCAGAGACAGGTAGATCCCTGCAAGTCTGGAGTCAGCCTGGTCTAGGTAGCAGGTTCCAGACCAAGGCTGTGTTCCGAGAACTTGTCTGGGCTATCACTAAGTGGGTATGTGCCAGCACCACTAGACAAGAGTGGAGGGAAGCTCCTGCCCAGCTGTAGAATATTCTAGTACTAACAATGGACACTGAAAGTCCAAGAGCCCACCCTAACAGTCATCAGAAGACTCTTCAGGAGAAAATTTATCAACTCCTGAAATCCATGAATAAAGAGCTCAGGCCTCCCAGTTAAGGGACACATTGGTGTGCGGTGGATGCAGACACGTTGTGTCCTTGTAGAAATCATGCTGTGTTTATGTGCATATTTATAACATTACGCCAGGCAGTTCAGAGAAAAGGAAAACTGGTTACTAATAATTCCTTGGAGTTCTATTTAATGTGGCTATGAAGATCCAGAACAATCTTTGCATTCAAAGAGACGGATTCGTGCAGACATAAGCGTGTACCTGTTAAGCTCACCATCGGCACTGCTATGCCATGTAGCTCCAGGTCTGTCCTTTGGACAGTCCAGGCAGGTCTGTGATCGTCTATGACGATCATTGCTTTCTTCCCACCACCACACACATGACACACTAAGATTCGTTAGTCAAAAGCTGAATGCAATGTCTTTCTATTACGTTTCTCAAAAACCTAGGCTCCCCTTGGGCCATGCAGCTCATGGCTGTACGTCCACACAGCGGCAGTGAGGAAGGCTGGCAGTCCTTCCAGGCTACTGCCTAGAGAACATGCTGGCTTCCTCTTGCGCATGCCCTCTGTTTACAGCACTGCTTTGTGCGTGCATGCGTGCACAGCCTCAGGTGCTGTTCTTCAGGCTGGCCACCTTATTTTTTGAGATACATTCTGTTACTGGCTCAGAACACAGTGGGTAGAGCAGGCTGCTGGCCAGCGAGCTGCGTGAACATTGCTGTCTGCTGCCCCAGCGCTCAGCTTTTTTACATGGCTCTATGGGTAGGACTCAGGTCCCGTGCTTGCAAGGCCAACACTTAAGTGACTGAGCCATGTCCCCAGCCAGGTGCTGTGGCTCTCAGAGAGGGAGAGTGGGAGGCCATCAGTTCTAACACGTTAAAAAGAAATTACGCTGAGATCTTACCAGGCTGTTGAGGTCTGAGCATTCCTGATTTTTTTTTTTAAGAGCCAGCCAAGCATACTAGCTCACACCTGTAATCCCAGCTTTCAGTATGCTGAAGCGCGAGAGTTTCAGGCTAGCCTGGGCTATGCACTGAGACCTTGTCCATTTGTCTCTCATATATATGCGTGCGTGTGATATATGCCATATATCGTCATATACATGAAAAGCATAAATGTTTCTGCCTGAATGTGAATACAGGTACAGAAATTAACAATCGAGGCTGACTTCCATGATTTGGGGAGGTGCCAGTGGCCTTGTGCGGCCTTCCATAGCCCCTCACTTTACAAAGACTCGCGGCTCCAGTGAGGATAGAGGGTGAGCAGCCGGGGCCAGGCGACCGGGCCACGCGCCAGCCAGCCAGCCGCGCTGCACGTGCAGCCTGCCCGCGGGCTGCGCAGTAGGGCGGGCGGTGCGCCTGCGCGCAGATGCTCGGGCCGTACTTACCGAGCAGGACTGCAGGTTGAGGCTCACGAGCTCGTGGCAGTGGTTCTGGATGTGCTTCAGAGCTTCGTCCTCTAACTGAGCGGGTGGAGGAAATGAAAGAGGGATGGGATCCCGGTGAGGGGCCGGGTCAGGCACCCTGGGGCCCGCCGCCGCAAGGAAGGCAGGCTGGGCAGGCGCGCCCTCTGTACCTGGGTGCAACCTCTCAGGAGCAGGGCTTTCAGGCCCCGGCAGCCCCGCACCAGCGCCTCGATGCCTTCCTTTGTGATCTGGTCACACCAGGAGAGGTTCAGGTATTCCAGGCTCCGGCAACCCTCGCTGAGAGAACAAAGAACAACGGCACCTGTGCAGCCTCCTGCAGACAGCGCCGGACTCAGTACGCCAGGGGCGACCGGGGAGGAGGGGGCCCGGGGCCTGTCTGACACCCCTTCCTCCCCGCGAGCCGCTGGGAGTGCCTCAGACCGAGACACACCGCTCTAGTGGGGGGGGGGGGGGTGGGCTTCCCTGTGGAAGTGTGTGTGTGCGTGTGTGCTCTGTGTGTGTGTGTGTGCTGTGTGTGTGTGTGTGTGCGTGTGTGTGTGTGCGCGCGCGGGCTCTGTGTGTGTTTTCTGTGTGGCCAGAGGCTGACTTAGGGTGTGTGCCTACATTGCTTGCCACCTTTTGCTACTAATTTTTAAACCAGCAGTTGATTATAATGAGCTCACAAACAGACAAGATACAGCTAGATAACGCACAAATCAAACAGCACTAACCCAGCCTCAAACTACATCTCAGTGAACGTCAGAGATGTAGAAGGGCCATTCCAGGCCAGAGTTCTACCTCGGATTTCACACTTTCACTACCAACTACAAGTTTATGGACTTATCCACCACAAAAAGAAAAAAAAAAGAATTAAAAATAGAAAACAGGAAGCTGGAGAGATGCTCAGTGGTTAAAAGCACGAGGTTCAATTCTCAGCACCCACAGGCAGCTCACACCCGTCTGTAACTCCAGATTCGGATTCCTCACACAGACATACACACAGGCAAAACATACATATTTAAAAAAAAAAAAAAGAAGATAGGAAATAACTAGCTTTAAATTCTCTTTAATTTTAAAGTGTGTGTGTGTGTGTGTGTGTGTGTGTGTGTGTGTGTGGTTGTATCTCTGGATGCAGTTGCCCACTGTGGCCAGAAGAGGTCGCCATGCCGGATCTGGAGTTACAGGCGATTGTTAGCTGCCCGCACGAGTGAAGGAAACTCGGCTACTCTGGAGTAGTGCTGGAGTAGTGCGTACTCTTAACCCCTCTCCACAGCCCCTAGCTGCATGCCCTCTTTCATGACTCGTGTGTGCTTTGTCCTGCGTTCTGCCCCTCCCTGTCACACAGGGCCCTCTCTGAACCCGGCTGGAGTAGGCTGGCTGCCAGGTGCCAGCATTCCTGGCTCGTTACGCGGACTCCGGGTACAGGCTGAGCCAACCCTCGGCCTGCACTGCTCTCTGTGACCCCCAAGTGCCAAGTCCTCACCTGATGCCTTTCAAGGAGCTGTTGGTAATAGACACGCAGGACGTGAGATCCAGGTGTTTCAGCTTGGGACAGAATCTGCTGAGGCTGTAACACGTGCTGCAAGAGAGCAGGCACACTGAAGACAGGTCCAGCCTTTCTCTCTCTCTCTCTCTCTCTCACACACACACACACTCACATACACACACATACACACACACACCATTTCCCTGTGGTCACTCTGTCCCCAGACCCATCCTTAGTCCTACCTGTCAGTGATTTTTGTGCAGCCATTGAGGTTTAAATGTTCAATGTTTCGGCAGTTCTGTGCAAAGGTCCTAAAATAAGGAAAAAAAAAAAAAAAAGAAAAAAGAAAAAAGTAGCAGAAATGCTTTGAGAGCCCGGCGGCCCGCAGCGTGCTCTGGTGGCTGCGTGCTGCGGTGTGGCCACTAGAGGGCAGCACAGCCTCGCACTTCAAACAGCCCTTTCCAAACCCTCCTCAGATCAGCGAAGGCCACACAGACTCCAGGGCAGATGCTGGCTCTGCAACCTGGGTGGCTCTTAGGGGTTACCACAGGTTGAGGAGCGGAGGCCCCAAGCTACTCAGTTGACCCTCCCGCCCACTTTGGGGGTCATCTGAGGTGAGAGACCTGGCATTTCCCTACTGGAAAAGTCAGCGTGAAGCAAGGGGTAAACTCTCGCACTGCACCCTGCGGCACTCTGGGCCTGCAGCGTTAGCGTCACGACCCATCACCTACTGGCAAGGACCTGAGTCGTGGAGAACCTGCCTTGACCGTGGGTGATAGCCAGGCCAGAAAACTGCACCTCACTGCCTCTTTCTGCCAGGACACACACGCTCAGGCAACCTGAGCACCTTCCCGAGATTTGACTTCAGCGGGTCTCATGGCCGAGTACTGGCTGTTCCAGGAAGCACCCACCACTCTACAACCTGGCCACAGGGCGCGTGCCAGCAGCTCACTGTGTCCTGCCAACGTGTGGGGCCCCGAGCTGGATCCCTGTGGGCGAGGCTGGGAAGATGGAGCCGAAACCCACGAAGTCCATGATGCTCAAAGGGTACAAGAGGACTAGAATGCTGGCATCTGCCGTCCGTGACCCTGGCACGCCTGTGAGCAGCTACCTATGGCTGGGATGACAACTACCTAGGAGCATGACATCGGAAGGTCACCCCACCCCTCGGTGGGGTTCGGCGCTACTCCCACCTGAAAAACCTCAAAGGTAGGTCCTTGTTCCTGGGGTTGGGTAGTGAGGGGGCTCTCGCTGCAGGAATGCAGAGGCCGCCTAAAGGAATGCCTCTCGTCCGACCTAACGATCTTTTATGCTAACTAATGGGGGCTGGAGAGATGACAGTGGTGAAGAGCTCGTGCAGAGGGCCTGAAGACAGGAGCCACAGGCTGCACACACAACCATCTCTAACACCAGTTGCAGGGACTCCAGGGGCCTCTCACGGCCTCTGCGGGCACACACACACGTATGTGTGGACAAACGCTTACACACATAAACGATTAAGTCTTTAATTAATTAATAGTCCGAATGGCTGTTTTGTGGGCCTGAGGATCTTGTGCTTCTCATGTGCCACAGGAGCATACGCTCTGTCACAGCCACACCCCAGCCCCAAGCCTAGCAAAGGGTATGACCCTGGAAGACAGATGAAAGCAAACGCAGTTAAAGACTTCCCCAGTGAGAGCCCGGCTCAGGGTGTCTGTGGCCCCAGGAATGCAGCGTGTTCTGACGTTCCATAAGGAAGAAGTCAGTGGGATACTCTTCATAAAAACTTCTCTTGGGTGCTGGGGGCCGCTGAGCCCTGTTAGTTCAGTTCCCGTCACCCACGCGGTGGCTTTCAACTGTCCGAAACTCCAGCTCAGAGAAACCCAATGCGCTCCTCTGCCCTCTGCAGACAGCTGCCCACACACGGTGCACACAGATCCGTGCTGGCCCACACGCAAACAAGAACTTTTAAATTAAATAAGTCTGTAAAGAAACTTCCCCTCAGACAGGCCATTAAAAGGCTGGGAGAACACATCTGCAGAGGTACTGTGCCAAGCACTGGAATCCAAAACGTATTAAAAACTCTCGGAAATCAATAAAAACAACCTACAGGAAAAAAAAAATGGGCACATGGCCTGGACAGACATTTCCCCAAAAGATCCATGGGTGGTGAGTCAAGGCCCGGGAAGACGCTGATCAGCATCGGGACCAGGGAGACTCGGAAGAGCCACACCGGGCCACGTGAAAAGGGCATGCCGCATCAAAGGCTGGCACGGGCGAGGAAGAACTGTACGGCCACAGACCGAGCGGGAGCTTAAAAGAGTCCTTTCTCTTTGTAAAGAGATTCTTTAAAGCTAAAGGTGAGGGCTGGGGGGGCCCTGAGGTAGTTGTCAGGCAGCAATGCTTGGTGCCAAGCCTGACGTGGTAGGAGAGGAGAACCAACTCCCATGACTTGTCTGCCGAGCTCCACACATCAGCCATGGCAAGCGTGCATGCCCACAAATAAGGGGTGAGGAGAGGAGAGGGAGGGAAGGAGCAGGAGCGTGAGATAGACAGTGAGAGGAAGCGAGTGTGTGAGCGAGCGAGCGTTTGTCTGTGGTCACAGCCAATGTTCTAAACACGCCTAAGGCTAAGCTTGCAGTTCAGTGAGGCTGTGTATTAAATGCAATTGCAGGAGGTTACTTTTATGTGTCTGGGTATGTGTCATGAGTGCAGTGCCCGTGGAGGCCACAAGGGGGGCCTGGATCCCCTGGAGTTACATAGGTTCTGGGCGACCTGACACTGGCGCTGGGAAGTCCGCAAGAGCAGCAGGTTCTCTCAACCCCCGAGCCATCTCCCCGCCTCCTAAGACAGGGTTAGAGAACGGGAGCTCCGCACCTGCACAACATCTGCACATCATAGGATGGAGTACTGCTCATGCGCAGAAAGGAACGAGCTGCCGGTGTCTACAGCAAGGTGAATGACCCCAGGGCAGCTGCCCCGAGTGGCAGGAGCCACACACAGAGGAACGCTCTCCCTCTGATGCTCAGATACATAAGTAATCGATAGTTTTGGCCTCAAACTCACAGCAAACCAGGACGCGCTCTTGGCCTCGAAACAGTGCTTTCTGCTAAATCAGGGTTTCGTTCCACAGTAAGAAGTATTGCATCTGGCGATGATGGTGCGCACCTTTAACCCCAGCACTCCGGATGCAGAGGCCAGCTCTAGGCCAGCCACAAGCATAGCATGGGACCCCAAAACAAGCAAGCAAGCAAGCAAGCAAATAAATGGCCTTTGATAGTCCCCACCAGAAAGGCACACTTGTACATCTATTTTGGCGTCTTCAATGGGACAACTGTTAGATTTTTGTCTGGCGTTATAAGCTATATCAGGCCTGCTTTCCGATACACTAGACTCAGTCCGTTTCACTGACGGACAAAGCTTTTAGGCAGGAAATCTGGCCTGAACTAGCCTTTAGTGTATCAGGAGACCTACACCGTACCAGTGACAGTCTCAGTACGGCGGTTCTGCTCTGGCAGGTCACGGGTGTTGACCACAGTCATGCTGCGTGACCTATATTTGCCCCCTTTCCCCCACCCAATAAAGCCGGCTCTACTCTCTGCTGTATGTTTGCTTTAAAAACCCTCACGGAGGCTCACTGTGGTGTGGATCTCTGTGAGTTCAAGGCCATTCTGGTCTACATAGTAGGTTCCAGGGCAGCCAGAGCTAAATAATAGAGAGACCCTGTTTAAATATATATATATATATATATATATATCGTTTGTGGGATGGAGGGATGGCTCGGCAGGTAACAAAGGCCTGAGGTGGCAGTTAGCCTCATTCGTCAGCTGCAGATAAACCTAGAGTCACCAGGAGGAGGGGACCTCAGCTGGAGAATGGCTTCAGTCACTTGTGGCCAGATCTGTGAGGCGTTCTCTTAACTGCCCAGCCCACCGTGGGCGACACAATCCCTGAGCTGGTGGCCTTGGCCGTGTAAGAACAGAAGCTAGGCCAGCTAGTAAGCTTTAAGCTCTCATGTTGGCTTCCCTCGATGACGGACTGTGACCTGTAAGCCAAAGAAACCCTTTCACCCTCCAACAAACCTCGGCTCCCTGGCAGGAAGGGGGTGTGCAGAGTTACACACTATTGATCGCTGTAATCAAAGTAATGTTTTAGTCCCGTCCCACCATGAGGGAGCAAAATGCTATCAAAACTCTATGCCATAAAGGCATTTCTGAAAGAACTGTTTTGTGTGAGTAGTCTTTTCTAAGGAGCTAGGATGATGGGAGAGTGAAGAGCGGGGCAGAGGAGAGCGAGCAAGCACAATTCCCAGTGCTGATCTCCTGCACACCCCTGACTGCCCCACTGACATCAGGAGAGAGAGTTCACGCCGGGCAGGTGAAGCCGCTTGTCCAGGCGGTTCCGCTCAGGACACTGGGGTGTTCTTCCAAAGGCGTGGCTCTAGTTAGGCGAAAAGCCACAGAAAGGGCCAGAGCACAGCCTAGAACCAGCTTGCTTTGCTTTTTCTGGCGTCAACCATCAGCTGCTGTGACCTAGCAGCCACTGCGGCTGTCACTCACTTCAAGGAGGAGTCCCCGACGCCGATGCAGCCACGCAAGCTGAGCTTTCTCAGGAAGCCGCCGCACCTCTTGGAGATGTTTTCCACGACTCGGCCCTGGAACGGAGGAAGGTGGGAAACGGTCATGTTTTCCTGTTGCCCACGCACCAGCGGACGCTGCACTGTAAACGCTGTTTCCGAATGCAGCGGGAGGCATGCCCTTCTGCTCTCCAGAGGCCAGCCGCAGCCTCTGGGGACTGTCTTCCGCCTGTGCGGCCAAGAATCTCGGAGAGCCCTGCTGCCCTTGGAAGGGCGCGGACACACCCTCCTCATGGCTGTGGAAGCCACCGGGGGAATGAAATAACGCTGCTGACGAAGGAACTCAATCTTCTTAACGTGCGCGTTTCATGCGTGCTTGTGGCAGGCAGTTATGTTAGCCATAGAGACCCGTAAATGCTGAATTTGCTGCGACACAAGGCAGCAGGCACGCTGCCTGGCTTGCACCTCAGCTGGACTGCAGGGCTGAACTTTGACACTGATAATAGCCATTACGCTTTCTTGAGGATTACCTGAGCTAATTAATCTATTTTAATTTATGTGTACGTGTGTGGGTACCCACAAAGGCCAGAAGAGAGCGCTGGCTCCCCTGGAGACCAAGCTTGCAGGGGCGCGTAAGCCTCCAGCATGTGTGCTAGGAACTGAACTCGGCCCCCCTAGAAAAGCAGCCAGCGCCTTTAACCCCGAGCCACCTCTCTAACTCAACTTCATTTAAACAAAACCCGAGACAACTGCAAAAAGAACTCTTTGCTGCTAGGGGGGAAGATTAGGAGTTGGACATCTCAGCGTGTAAGCTCCTAACCGCCGAAGCCCGCTGCAATGTTGCTGGCTCTCTCTGATGTGAGGATTTCTTTCTTCACTGGAACAACAGTTCTTATGCCAGAATTTGCACTCAGATCTTTGAGACTCTGTATCATCTGTTTTCATCATGCTCGCCCCTCCCCCCTGCTCCTCCCAGCTCCGCTCTGCCTTACCCTCCCAGCTTTGCGGGTTGATTTGTCTTTCACCCATTGAGTCCAGCTTGTGCTGCCTATGCCTGTGCTCTTGAACGTGTGCCATTCCACTGGAACACAACCGGCAACCGGCTTACCAGGGGAATTATTCTTTTTTTCTTTTTGTTTTGTTTGGTTTTTTGTTTGTTTGTTTGTTTGTTTGAGACAGTGTTTTTTTTCTCTGGGTAGCCCTGGCTGTCCTGGACTCACTTTGTAGACCAGACTGGCCTCGAACTCACAGAGCAGAGCTCTGCCTGCCTCTGCCTCCCTGAATGCTGGGACCATAGGTGTGCACCATCACCTCGCCTGGCCCATGGACAATATTCTTAAAGAAAACTGACTCCTCACTCTCCCAACAACTAGGAAGATTGATGAGGAACATCCGATTTCTTTATTTTAATTTGTGATTTATTTATATGTGTATACTTGTAAAAACGCCACATCAGGTGTGTGGGGGTCAGGGGCTGATTTGCAGGAGTCTGTTCTCTTCTTCCACCACACAGGGCCCCAGGACTGAACTCACACAGTCGGGCTTGGCGGCAAGTCCTTTGCCCAGCAAGCCCTCTCCTGGTCTCACGTGTCCAGTCTGAAGGCCTCACCTCAGGGAAGCACGTACTCTCACAAAGTGACGGCGGCCCTAGACTCCCATCACTTGGACACGTTGTTCTGGCGTTTGTATGAAGCCACAGGTATGCAATCTACTTCCCTAATAGGAAGTACACACACTCGGCCTATTTGCTCCTCGGTTTCTTTGGTCTGCTTTTTAAAACTAGTGTATTTACCTCATTGCATGTACATGTATTTGACTGCGAGTTTATGTGCACAGCGTGAGTGTGGGAGCCTTGAAAGGTCAGAGAGGGCATCAGGTCGCCTGGAGCCCGAGTTATAGGTGGTGGTGAGCAACCAGGTGGTATTGGGAACCAAATCTGGGTGCTCTGCAGGAGCAGCCAGCATGCTTGTCCGCTGAGGGTCTCTGCAGCCTGGTGTTGAGAGAACCATGCACGCATGCCACTAATGCCTGGGCATGCTCAGAGCACGTGGGCAGTCCCTGCACTCATGATTGTCGCGTGCCCTGAACACCTGGGCAGTCAGGACTAACTGCTGTGTGTCAGCTCCAGGGACTAGACAGAGGGACCTATGGTCCCTCCTCTATCCTCCAGAGCCTGAGGAGGAACAGGGAGGTGCTCTGCACGCCTGCTTCAGCGGCAGAATGGAGAGACCCTGCCTCAGAGACACGACCACCGACAGCTGTCCCGGTGGGAGAAGGTGCCTGCGCCCAAGCCTGCAGGCCTGAACCGGTCCTCGGCACCTGCTGGGTGGAGGGAGGGAGCAGCTCCTGCAAGCTGCAAGTTGTCCTCTGACCTCCACTTACACCCCTTGGCAAGTGTGCGCGCACACATACACACACACACACACATACACACACGCACCAGATAAACATAATTTAACTGAATGAACTCACCTCCACATCTGTTTGAAAGTTAAAAAGATCTATTCTTTGCCAGTTGCTTCCATCCAGGGCTAAGATGTTCCAGGCCTGGGAGACAGAAGAAAAAGAGGGGGGTGGGTGAGAGGGACACACTGAGAACTGATATGTCATGTCTCTTCTTTCCAAACTTTTATTCTTGGCACATATCAAGTTAAAATAAAATGCAGGATTATCAGACTTATTTGAATAAGACAATCTAACTGTAACAGCTTGTTTGAACCAAGCCCGTCTGTCTCATTGACACCGAGTAACAATCAGGCAAAACTCTACCTTGGAAATCTGTGCACATCGGCATAGAGTTACGATATCCAGAAAGGAGAATATTCTAGAGAGAAAGAGAAAAGGCAAGAGGATGAGACCGTGTCCACATCTTAGGACGGTTAGAACTTGGAAGACAAAATCTAGGGCCTCAGCTGGATACACAGAATGCTCGGGAGCCCGCAGCCAGCAGCTGGCGCGCACCGCCTCCCCAAGGCCGCCTAAACTCGAGTGTCTGTGCGCACCATTCTGTTCTAGTCATGCCACGAATCCTCTCAAAACGGAAGTCACCAGACTCCTGCTCGGAGAACCGGGTGTGGGAAAGTGGACCCCTGTTCGTTCTCCTTGGAGACCAGTTTCCCAGGTGCGGAGGCGGGTAGCCCACTCCCTGCCGTGTAACCTGTCTAACGCGCGGTGCCAGCTCCTGCTGTGGCCTCCCCAACGGGACACTGGAGCCTCGAGTAACGTGTTTCAAAAGGTGTGACAGCCCATTCGGTAGGTGACCGTTCACGCGGCAAAGGGCTCCCCCTCCTTAAGTGGGTTCTCCCGGGCACCAGAAGCTGCGGGAGATGAGGAATGCTGGAGTGGAGCAGAGGCACTGACTGCGGCCTGCTGACCTCGCAGGGGTTTAGAGGAAGGTGGCCACGGGCGTGGCAGGGTCTCCAGTCCCTCTGACTCCGGGTGTCAGAGCAGGTTCGCTGTGTGAGCACGGCGGTGCAGGAGGGTGGGAGTGCTGAGGGCAGGCCCAACGCTGTGTGGTGAAAAGGAGAGGTGCGCGCTCGTGAGGAAGGCGGCAGGGGGAGGTGCCAGACGCACATCCGTACGGTTCCCAGCAGCCTTCAGGGGAACAGCTGGTGTGGAGCCAGGATTCCCTGGGCTCGGGACGGACCACACGAGCTGCACTACCAGGGTGGACCCACAGAATACCGGGGGACTACAGGTGACAGACGCCCTCGGTGAACACAAGGGACGGAAGCCTGTGGCTGTCCTGGCCTTAACACATGATCTAAGTGCAGAAGACGCCGGCGGCGGAAATGTGTGCTGACACACCCATTTCTCCTCCTTTTGTGTGGATTATTAGGGAATTTCACATAATGCACTCTGATCTCACTCCCTTCCCGGTCCTCCCGGGTCCACCCCCTGACCCTTGTGACCTCCTCCCAGAAGAAAGAAGAAAAAGAAAAAAAACAAGACCAAATCCATTTTGTGTGTCATATTCTCACTGGTGTGGGGTCAAACTCCTGGGGTCCGGCCCCTTAGAGGAAACTGAGTCCTTGCCCACCAGACCCCTACCAGAAGCCATCAACCGTGAAGAGAAACTCTCCAGCGTCCTCATCACAGTTTTTAAGAATTCTCAAGCTGGGTGGTGGTGGCCCACACCTTCGATCCCGGCACTTGGGAGGCAGAGGCGGGCAGATCTCTGTGAGTCCAAGGCCAGCCTGGTCTTCAAAGGCTTCCTGTCTGGACTGTTTCTTGGGGTGGGGGTGGGGTGGGGGGCAGAGGTTGTCACGGAAGCCGTCTCCGTCTTTCTTTTCCGGCTGGGAGGCTGCAGTCATCGGCAGCGCCGCAGGAGGGCTATTCCTCTACCTCAGGGCCGCTGCACCGCTAGGCGCTAGGCGACCTCTATCGGAGTTTATCCTGCTCGCCCCGCAGGCCCCCTGCCTCAAAAGCCATGTCGCTAGCCCACAGGCGGCCCCGCAAACTACCCCCGGACACATTTCGTGCTGGCAGTGCAAAGGCGTGTGATACAGATAAACGGGTCGGCTGGGGTCCGCTTGAGCACCCTCGGGGACCCACCCCGGAGAGTCAAAGTCCCTGTCTGTCAGCGACACGGCACCCCTGAAGACAAGGACAGCCAGCCTCTCACAGCGCAGCGTGCCACCACAGGCTGCACCTTAGTCACTTGTCACAGCCACACCCACACCGGGAGAGGACTACGGTGAGGTTTCAGAGCCAGGCTGGGTGGCCAGGCGCAGGGGTGAAGAGGGCGGAGCTGCAGTCTGAGCCCACCAGCCCGAGAGCCCACGCACACTGCCGGGAAAGGCTGACGCCTGCTGGCTTCCTTGAGGCTCAGCTGCCCACGGGGTGGAGTTCTCCTTCAGTGAGCGTGCTGTTTGGAAAAATCTAGACCCGCACGCAGTGAAACAAGAGCTCTGTAGACTGAACCGGGGGGGAACCAAGTGGGCCAGAATGCTGACCGCCCAGGTTTACGGTCACTGAGCGGGAAAGTGCATCGTGGGGGTGGGGGCGGGGGCCACATCATTCTCCCCACGCACATCTTTACCCAGAATGCAACTTTTGTTTGATGGTGGCTGTGCCGGCTCAGTGCCTCAAGCCAAGCTTGTCCTTCCCCCCACGGATGCACTCACTCTGTGGACCAGAAGAGACCCTTTCAGCCCAGGTTGCCTTAGTTGGAGTTTTTGATCGCAGCAACAGGGAATGACACAAATCTACTTGTAGATAGATAGCTGCTCCATCGGTCCTGTCCTGCACCCTGAGAGCCCAAATTCACTATGGAGCTCTGTCCTATGTTCTGAAGTCCCATCGTGCAAATTCTTTATCCTTGTTCTTCAGTGGGTCCATCCTCATTATTCTTGACCCTCTGAATTTCCATTTACACTCTAGAATCATGTCAATTTGCATAAGAACAATTTCTGAAACGTTTACTGGCATTACACAGAATTTGTAGGAAACTTGGACAGAATCAAATGTTTTAGAGTATTGGGGGAGAAAAAAATCTATACACACAAAACTACACACACTACCTCAGAAGGCATCCACTAAGGTAAAGCACACTTTCCATTTTCTGGCACTCATCTTACTCTGCCGTTCGCTCCCGGAGACTTAACTAATCTTTCTGGGCAAGAAATCCTGTTAGCACTGTGTCTGTGGTGAATCTTCCTCAGCTTGAAGTTACTTGAAAAGGGTTATTTTAAAATAAAATGTATTATTTGTGCCTGTACGTGCATGCACGCATGTGTGTGTATGTGTGTATATGTGTGTATGTGTGTATATGTGTGTGCGTGTGTGTGTGAGCAAACCACAGAACACACATGGAGGTCAGAGGACAATTTGGAAAACCGGTTCTGTCCTCCCACCAAGGATCCTGGCATTGAATTCAAGTCACCGGGCTTGTACAAGTGTTTTCCTGCTGTGCCACCTCACCAGCACTGGGTTAATTTTAACAATTATTACTGTGGTACATAGGGTGTCCAGGAAGATAGGTGTGGTGAGCCACAGAATACACGCAGAGATCGGAGAGTAACTTTATGGAGTTGGGTCTCTCCTTCTTCTTAAATGGGCCCAGGCTTTGTGTTTTGTCTTTGTTGGGGCTTTTTTTTTTTTTTTTTTTTTTTTTTGAGACAGGTTCTCTCGACCTAGTCCCGACAGTCCTAGGATTCACTATGAAGGCCGAACTCAAAGCCATCCACCTACCTCTCTGCCTCCTGAGCACTCAAATTAAAGGTGTGCACCACCATGCCTGGCTCCAGGCTTTTTGTTGTTTGTTTGTTTTTTGACACAGGGTTTCTCTGTATAGCCCTGGCTGTCCTGGACTCAACTTGTAGACCAGGCTGGCCTGTATCACACAGAGATCCATCTGCCTCTGCCTGCTGAGGGCTGGGATTTAAAGGTGTGCGCCACCACACTGGGCCAGCCTTTTCTTTTTTAAAATGAACACACGGGCTGTATAGTTTTAGGACAGGAGAACTTTCTTTCAGGACTTTAAAACTTCTTTCCTTTTGAACCACTGTAGATGAGACCACTGGGCGTGCTCTTAACCCTGCTCTCCCACAGCACAGCCCCACGTTTTTAGCCTCCAGGGCTACGCTACCTCGCATTACTCTCCCTGAGGTCAAAAAATTCACTAGCAGTTCCAGGCTGTCCCTGTCACTGCTGCCCTGGTCACCCTCTCCCCACGCCCCTGCTCTCTAATTCCTCCACACACAGTAATTGGCCACATTTTCTTTCTTCTAAGACCGATACTTGGCCAGGTGTGGTGGCGAATACCTTTGATCCCAGAACTTGGGAGGCAGAGGCAGGAGGATCCCTGTGAGTTTGAGGTCAGCCTGGTCTGCAGAGCAAGTTCCAGGGCAGCCAGGGCTACATAGGAAGACCCTGCCTCACAACAAAACCAAACCAAAAATGCTGCTACTAGACAATGCTCACTGAAGACTCACCCTCCGTTTCTTACTTCCTGGTCAGCATTCTGAGGTCAAAGGTGTTAAAGTCCATCTTTGACAGTTTTCAGAAACATCAGCCCTGACACTCGCAAGAGAGGCTTTAACGGGATGAGGTAAAATCGTGTAACATAAAATCAAACACTTAAATCGCACAGCGCAGCAACTACTGGTGTTGCACCGTCAGCTCTGAGATCGAGTTTGAAAACAGTCTCATTGCCCAAGTGGAACGCCACATTCTGTAGCCAGCCACGTCCCTGAACCCCTGGCGAAAACTGTGTGCTTCCGGCTGCAAGGTGCCTCTCCGATCCTTCAGGGAAATGGACTTAGCAGACCTCCAGGTCATGGCTTCCTTCCCTACAGTGTCTTCACACTCACCCACACTGGCACACACCGGTACTTCTCCTCTTTGTATGTTTATGTCTCGCTTTGTTTGGTCGGTCATCTGGTGACGGACATCTGTGGTTCCTCATTTTGGCTCTTGTGAGCAATTCTGCTACAAATATTTGTGTTCATGTATTTGTTGGCACTTCCAATTGTTTTGATCACATACTTTGGCTCTCCTGCAGCTTCAGTTTTTAGGTGGCTAACTATGGTCTGAAAATATTAAATGCAAAAATTCCAGAAGTAAGCAATTTTTAAATTGGGGGGGGGGGGGTGTTGTTTTGTTTTGTTTTTTGAGAGAAGGCCTCACCATGTGGACCAAGCTGGCCTTAAAGCTCACAGAGATCTGCCTCTGCCTTGTCAGCGCTGGGTGAATTCATGTGCCACCATACCCGGCTCCAGTTCCCATGGCCTTCTTACTGTGTACTGTTAGGTTTTACCACGAGCCATTGTGATCTCCTGGGCTCCTTTGGAGCTTCAGCTTTAGCTGCGTAGGAGAGAACACAGCGCCGGGAGAAATGGAGCCCGCCTTGCCAGGTCACTAGGCTGCTGGGATGCCCAGGGCTGTGGTGTCGGAGAGAGGAATGAGCACCTGTGATTACTTTGTGTTTCTCTTTGAAGAGTTGCCAGTTGGCTACACCATTACGAAAAGGACTTCGTTATCACTGTTGTGTCTTCATCTTAGAATAACTAGCTCAGGAAAACAGTTGGAGGCTTCTCCTCCTGTGGGCGCGGGGAGTAGACCCCACTACCTTCCTATTGGCACTGCTGCGGCGGCCCTGCAGCTGGCTACTGCTGACTATTTCCTGGAGTGGGGATCACTCTACAGGTTTGGTTAGGACTTTTGAGATGGCTCAGCTGCCACACCCAAAGGGCAGAGGTCCAACCCCAGAGCCTACAGGATGGATGGAATCAACTTCACCAGTTGTCCTCTGCGCTGGACAGTTTTATGTCAATTTGATACCAACTGGAGTCATCGAAGGGGAGAGAGCTTTAACTAAGAAAATGCCTCCAGATGACTGGGCTGTACGCAAGCCTGTGGGCCATTTTCCTAATTATGGTTCATGGGGGAGGGCCCAGCCCATTGTGGGTGATGTCTCAGCTGGCCGGCGGACCTGAGGTCTATAGGAAAAGCAGGCCGAGGGGCTGGAGAGATGGCTCAGTAGTTAAGAGCACTGACTGCTCTTTTGGAGGACCTGGGTTCAACTCTCAGCATGCACACGGCTACACACAACCGTCTGTAACTCCTGTTCGCTCACCCTCTGACACCCTCACCCAGACATACATGCAGGCAAAACATCAATGTATATAAGATGCCAATAAACACAATTTTTAAATGGGCTTTAAAAGAGTGCCTATGGAGCAGCCAGTAAGCAGCACCCTGCATGGCCTCTGCATCAGCTCCTGCCTCCAGGTCCCTGCCTGCGTTTGCGCACTCACCGCCTTCAGTGATGAACTGTGAGTGAAATAAGCCCTTTCCTCCCCAAATTGCTTTTGGTCATGGCGTCTCCTCACAGCAACAGCGACTCTACCTAACTAAGATGTCCTCTGACTCCAACATGCACGGCCCAACCAACACACATACACACAAAGGAAACAAGGGCCGGAGAGCCGGCGAGGCTGTTAAGAGCACTGGCTGCTCTTCCAGAGGATGGAGGCTCAGTTCCCAGGACTTGGATCAGGCAGCCTCTTCTGGTACACATATGCACATCCACTCACACATACACGTAAATAAATGTTTCGAAACAAAAATAAACAAAACCTAATAAAATGAGGCTTCTTGTGTTGAAGTTCTGCCATTTGATTGTAATTATGTAGGTTTGAATTTACCCTACCTGATCCTGTTTGTAACTGATGTTCTTCGATACATGGAAGATTCACACCTGTAATCCATTCTAAAAACCAGCTCAAGCCACTTTAAATCTCCCTGTTCTTTGTGTACGATTCTCTTTAGAGCTCGGGATCTGCCTTCAGGTCCCTCAAAAGCGGTTCAGTGTTTCTGTGATTGTGTCTCGTGTGCTGATCTCTGCTTGCCGGGTTTCTAGCTCCCTGGACCTACCCTATGCCAGGACTTACTCCACCTTACAGTGGATCTTTTTCTTACATAACTTTGAAAGCTTCTCGGGACTGCATTTTTATATGGCTCCTGAGGAGCAGAAGGCTCAAATGTTCGAGAAATTCCCTCTTAAGCTGTTTACACCCGGCTCTCCCACACAGTTGCATGAATCAAGGTAACACATTTTTTTGTTTTGTTTTGTTTTTTTAAATTACTTTATTTACATTTGTATTTGCCCTCATACATATCTGTGCAAGGCTGTCAGATCCCCTTGAACTGGAGTTACAGACAGTCGTGAACTGCCATATGGTTGCTGGGATTTGAACCTGGGTCCTTTGGAAGAGCAGCTAGTGCTCTTAACCACTGAGCCATCTCTCCAGCCCCCAAGTTAACACATTTCTAAGCACACAATTTCTGAGACTCCCCACCCCTTATTTGGAAGCAGATTTATCTTGTTTGTTTTGTTCTGCAATAGGTAGGGCAGGCTAACCTCCTGCCTCAGCCTCCCAAGCACTGGGATTCACCACTGTGCCTGGCTGGGCCCATCAGGACGAACTGCTCCCTCCTTCACCCAGAGCGCTGAGCAAAAGGTATGTTTGCTGGCACTTTCTTCCCTTTGCAGGTATCTTCCACTGTGAATGGACTTTTAGGCTTCTGCTCACTCACTCATCATGTGGACATGCTCAGGAGCTCGTCTCTCCCTTCTCCTTGGGGGCGTTGGGATACAGCCCCACCGTTTCAGACAGCTGGAACCCAGCTCGCCAGCCATCCAGTTTTGAGCATCCCAATATGACTCACTCCCTTGAACTAAATATTTACTAATAATATTTATTCCCTTGAACTAAATATTTCAGTTTTACTTTGTTAAATGATCTATTATTTTTATTTCATTGCATTGGCATTTTGCTTGCATGTCTGTCTGTCTGTGTGAGGGTATTGGATCCCCGGGAACAGGAGTTACAGACAGTTGTGAGCTGCCATATGGGTGCTGGGAATTGAACCTGGGTCCTCTGGATGAGCAGCCAGGGCTCTTAACCTCTGAGTCATCTCTGCAGCCCATTGTTTTATGTGTTTGTTTGTTTTAAGTTTGTTTTCAGTGTGTCTTAGTCAGGGTTTCCATTACTATGATGAGACACCATGACCAAAAAGCAAGCTGGGGAAGAAAGGATCTGTTAAGCTTACAGTCTACATCGCTGCTCACCGTTGAAGGAAATCAGGACAGGAACTTAAACACAGCTGGAACCTGGAGGCAGGAGCTCATGGGGAGTCCATGGAGGGGTGCTGCTTACTGGCTTGCTCCTCATGGCTTGCTCAGCCTGCCTTCTTGTAGAACCCAGGACCACCAGCCCAGGGACGCCCCTCCCCCATCAATTACTAATTACGAAAATGCCTTCTAGGCAGACCTTACGGAAGCAATTTCTCAGTTGAAGTTTTCTCCTTTTGATGACTCTAGCTCTAGCTTGTGTCACGTTGACGTCAGGGTAGCCAACCCACTGTGCATGTTCTCCACATGTGTGCCGAGAGCAGAAGAGACCATTCGAGCCCCGAAACTTCTGCTACGGATGGCTGTGAGGTACCACGTGTGGGAACAAAGCTACGTCCTTTGCAAGAACCGAGCCTCCTCCCAGCCCCATTCACATTATTGTAACTGTTATTTCTTCCTGTGTTTTTACACCAGCCCCAGAACCACGATACAGGATCCAGGCATCCAGCTCCTTCTCGTTCATGACAGAACGGATGCCACACGCCAGCACAGGAGGGTGTCAGCTCTCTGCTATTACAGCAGGGAACTATGGATTCGCCCAGCCACAGTCCAGCTAGACTCGGGGCCTCTGGTGCTGAACGAGCACTGAAGAACGGTGCGTACAGTTGCTGAAAGGTGCACACCGCCAAACATGGGAGCGCTGGGGAGGCAGAGGAAAGCAGAACTCCATGAGTTCAGGGCCAGCCTGGTCTATAGAGTTCCAGGATTGTGAGGATTTGTGGGATCTCTGCCGGACAGAGACCAAAAACAAGCTGCATACTATTGCTTTAAGCCTGTAGAGTGATACGTTTACAGAGGAAAGACCATGAAACTTGACACGTGTACCCTTCAGACTCCAACAGCACTCTTACTACCTGTGGAATACGGATGAAGACACCCTGCTTTTGGGCCTGGTTTGTTTTTTCTTTTCTTCTTTTCTACACAATGAAGAGTAGTCAGGTCTATGTTGCCTCTTCAAGACACTGCTTTGATTATCAAGTGATGGTGGTCAGATTGCGACAGGGCATTCAAGAGACCTTTTCTGGCCGGGCATGGTGATGCACACCTTTAATCCCGAGCACTCAGGGAGGCAGAGCTCTGTGAGTTTGAGGCCAGCCTGGCCTGCATAGAGAACTCCTGGCCGGCACCACACAGTGAAAACCTCTTTCACAACAATGATGATGATGAAACAGAAAGAAAAGAAACCTCATTTTCTAGGGCAAATGTTGAGCTAAATGGATGGTGCATATTAGGGAGCTTTTTTTTTTTTTTAATGAATTAAAAGAACTATGACGATGCTGAAGCTGAAAGGCCAGTTCCTCTCCTAGGAGTTGACTCCTGCACAACACTGTAAGGCAAAGATCTGCCTTGAGAAGAAGTTAAAAGGGGGAGATGGGAGGATCCAGAGTTTAAGGAGCTAGTGAGACTGAGGCCAGCCTGGGCTACCTGAAACCATCTGTCACGAAACAAAAGCAGGGAGTGGCGGGCTGGCTCGGCAGGTCCAAGCCTGACAACCTAAGCACCATCCCCAGGAGTGTGCAAAGGTGGGAAAATGAGGGGCTCGTCCTCCAGCCTCCACAGGCACACTGTAGCACACGCAACACACAAAGGGATAATAAATACCCAAAGGAAAAATTAAGAGCATTATCTTGAGACAAATACATAAAACAATTTTATTTTATTTATTTTTTTTTTTTTTTTGAAGCAAGGTCTCACTATGTAGACCAAGCTGGCCCTTGAACTCACAGAGATCTACCTGCTACTTCCTCACAAATGCTGGGATTAAAGGCCTGTGCTACCAGGTCTAGCTAAAAAGAGAAAAAGAAAAACATAAAAAAGGCCAAAGACAGAAATAAAAAGGATTAGGGAAGAAATGAGAAATAATGAAGACGGGCACAGAATATCCACCTTATAGGTTGCCACACACCCCTGGAGGGGCAGGGGGAGGGGCATGCAAATGACAGGAAAAGCAGAAACGGTGACTTGGAAAACACCCAAAGACACAGACTCACGTATTTATGAGTTTCAGTGTGAGGCCAGAAGAAGGCACGTGGAGCTGCAGTTTATTCTGCCCAGTGTGGGAGCTGGAAACGGAACCCAAGTTCTCTGCAAGAGCAGCAAGTACTATTAACTGCTGAGTTCTCTCAGCCCCTCATGGAAATGTAAAAACTGACTTGAGATGTCTGGAAAGATGGCTTAGAGGTTAAGAGCACTGTCTCCTCTTTCAGAGGTCTTGAGTTCAATTGTCGGCAATCACATGGTGGCTCATAACCGTCTATAATGATATCTGGTGCCCTCTTCTGGCATGAAGCTGTACATGCAGACAGAATATTATATACATAAGAAAAGGAAGAAGGAAGGAAGGAAGGAAGGAAGGAAGGAAGGAAGGAAGGAAGGAAGGGAGGGAGGGAGGGAGGGAGGGAGGGAGGGAGGGAGGAAGAGAAAGAAAGAAAGAAGGAAGGAAGGAAGAAAAGAAAGAAAGAAAGAAAAGAAAAAGAAAGAATTGGCCTGTGCAAGTTAAATGGGGCATTTTTTGACTAATGACTGATGTGGGAGGTCCCAGATCACTGTGGGTGGAGCCACCCCGGGAAGGTGGCCCTGGGTTCTATGAGAAAGCAGAGGCTGAGCAAGCCAGTGAGCAGCACCCCTCCATGGTCCCATGGAGTTCCTGACTCCCAGTTCCTGCCTGCCTGAGTTCTTGCACTGTGGACTACAAACTGTAACATGAAATAAACCCTTTCCTCCCCAAGTTGCTTTTGGTCATGGTGTTCCATCTTTGTAGTGAGAAAAAGACATGCAGGGACTTGGGACAATGTTTCTTCTAAGCCCTTTCTCAGGAAGAGTCTGGAGACAAAGCATCAGAGATCAAAATGCCGACACAGCAACTGGGAAAATGGCTTGAGACAGCCAAAGAAAGAATACAAAACCAGGTACCACATCTTAAGGCGGCACACGAACAGATAAGATTAGGATGCCAAGCCATAAAATCTGGCTCCAAAAAGCAGGAGAGAGGACAACAATGTGGAAAATCCAGGCACTACATTTTCACCTAGTGCAGGCGACAGCAAGCACGTCCACTTGCATAAACAGCATACAACTGATTCCCCAGGGACAGGAACGGCGTGAGCTACCGAGCTATGTGAGAGCAAGGATAGAGAACTTCACTTTTAAAAGAGCTTTATTTTTATTTTTGATTACATGAATGCATACATGTCCCATGTGTGGGTACATGAACGTTCTTGCTGATGGAGGCCAGAAGAGGGCACTGAATCCTCTGGAGCTGGAGCTATGGGTGGTTATGAGCCACCAGACGGGAGCACCAAGAACCAAACTCAATCTCTGAAGGAGCAGCTTGTGCTCTTGGCCACTGGGCCATCTACCAAGCCCAAGAAAATCTTTAATTCATGAGTGAAAGGTAGGTAAAAAAAAGTCAAGCTGTATAAACTTAGTAACAAGGTAGGTGGAAGGAATATGTGAATTAATAACATTAAACATTCCTAAAATGAGCAATTAAAATCACCAGATGGAGGCCAGACAGTGGGAGCACAGGCCTTCGATCCCAGCACTTGTGAGGCAGAGGCAGGGGGATCTTTGTGAGTTCAAGGCCAGCCTGATCTACAGACCAAGTTCCAAGACAAACCAGAGCTACACAGAGAAACTTTGTCTTAAAAAACCTAAATAAGTAAATAAATACAATAAAATAAAATTTCAACTTCTCTGACTAGTTCCAAAATAAGAACAGAAATGTGGGAACCCGACCCCTCAAGAAAAGTGATGGACAGCTGCTCACGAAGCAGTTCATTTCAGAAGATAGCTGACATAGGAGCCTGTGCAGAGCTCACCCAAATGGCCACAACCTCTATGTTCTTAACTGGTATACTGTGAACTGCTGGTCAGTCAGTCAGTCAGTTTGTCTGTGTGTGTGTGTGTGTGTGTGTGTGTGTGTGTGTGTGTGTGTGTGT
>NW_026586383.1:3852004-3857612 GCF_907164565.1 Psammomys obesus
TGTGTGTGTGTGTGTGTGTGTGTGTGTGTGTGTGTGTGTGTGTGTGTACGTGTGTGGAGGTCAGGGGTTAATCTCCTCATGACCTTATCTTTCGGAGACAGGGCCCATAGCTGACCTTGAGGCTCACCCATTGCAGCTAGGCTGGCCAGCCAGTGACCCTCCGGGCCCTCCTGTCTCACCCCCTCAGCACTGGGATTTCAGGTGCATGCCTCTGTGCTTGGATATTTCAGGCTTGGGTCTTCAGGCCTCCACAGTAAGCCCTTTATTCACTGAGCCACCCCAACACCTCCACACTCCAACTCTTGGGTCACTAAAACAATATATTTTAACAATGTCTCACTGTGTGGCCCAGCCTGGCCTAGAATTTATGGAGATCTATCTGCCTTTTTCTCCTAAGTGCTGGGATAAAAGGGGTGCGCCACCATGCCTGGCCTAATTTAGATAATTTTACTAATGGAGACAAGATAATGTTCAGTAGACAAGGAAAAGCACCACCGAAGAAGGCCGGCTTACTAGCAGAGTTGAAAGTACTAAATTTTTTATTAAGAAATTTTCAGAATCCAAGTTATCATATTTTTCCAAAGCTCAATTCTTCCTGGGTTGCTTTTCACTCAAAAGATTTTGGAGGGGGTGGAGAGCTAGCCTAGCAATTAAAAGGAGGCACTGCTCCTGCAGAGGCCCTGAGTTAGTTCTCAGCATCTAAATCAGACAGATCACAAGCACAACTTCAGCTCCAGGGGATCTGATGCCCTCTTCTGGTTACTGTAGGTACTGCACTCACATGCACATACACACATAGACATAAATACACATAATTAAAAAGTAAATCTTTAAAAATAAAAAGACCAAAAGGAGAGAAATCCTCTGGGTAGCCACCAGTTGTTCTTATGGTTTTCTCTCATCTGGGGCCTTAACCTGGAATCTGTCTTCAGACTCCTCTAGAGGACCAAAGTCTCTGCTCCGAGCTCACGGCTCCCACCGAGCTCACTGCCCCCCACCATCTTCCGCTTGCTCGTTCTTCAAGCGTTTACTCATATTTCGATCAAGACTGTCATTGCAATGACCAAACAATCCCCAGAATGTCAGTGTCATTTGGCCATACAGTTAGGTCAGCTGCAGCTGCCAGGGCAGACAGCCAAAATAGCTAACTGCTAAGCTGGGCCTCAGGTCCCCAACAGCAGCAGCAGTCATGAGAAGGGTGGAGATTAAGCACAGCCTAGTGATGAATGGATAATGCCCAAAGCTGGCTACAGCTCCCCAGGGCCCCACGGCCATACTCACACAGCAGCCTGAGGCCTGGGCTAGCCCAGTGCTCATGCTGAGGCTGGAGGCCCTCCCTGGACCATGTCCCCTGCAGCTATACAGTGACAACAGCCCACCCTGGGCTCGGCCACATCGGAGCTGATGGTTCCTGGGTTCTTCCAGGGCCTGAGTGGGTTTATGCCATCTCACAAAGCGTCCTCTGACCCCCACGGGGCGCTGTCTCACATGTGTGTGCCTCTGCCCAGGAAAAAACAACTTACAGAGAATTACCCCCAACAACCACGCAAACAGATTCACTTCTGAAATCTAAGAAGATACAGCCTGGCCAGGGACGGGGATCATGGGCTCCTTCTCTGCCTGGGTGTAAGCATCTCCTACAACTCCCGTGCAGCTCTGCCAACTGCCTACCAAGAGCTGCTCGCCCCTGGCCATCACCATGCACCGAAGATATGCCCATCCTGTCAGAACCCGTTCCTGTTTTGAGGGATATTGGCTGGCGACGGTGTAGGAAATGCCACTCAAAGATTACCACGTGTACATAAACCACTTCCTTGTAAAGAATTAAGATGCGACAGCTTCCACAACGAACAACAGTTTGACAACTACAGAATCAAAAGCGAAAGCCAAGGACAAACAAAGTTTTGGTGCAGAGTGGCCAGCAAGTGTCACCTGCGGACTCGATTGGTAAAACCACAGCAAGTACAGGCAGTGCACGGTGGGGGTGCTCTGTTGCCCTCTGGAACCGTCGCTTAGAGTGCGTTCTGCCCAGTGCTTGGGGGACAGCACTGCTCAGGGAGGACAGCGCGACCACATCTTTTGGACAACTCATCTCTTAGAAAATGCCGAAACTCTCTGACCACAAGCGCCCACGCCTGTAACAATACCCTCCCCACCGTTACTAATCAATTTACCATTATCAGGGCACCTGCAGGCGATTGCTACAGTACTCATCACGCTACCAAATGATCACACTCAGTACTGGGGCACACCAGTGGAAACTCAGCAACAGGCTGAACGGCATTCTGTAAGACAAAACCAAAGTCCGGTGTGCTCCCTCCCTCCCGGCACGGGGCTGCGCCGGGACACAGGCCGGAGCCAGCCCGAGCTTTCTAACTCGGGCGGGCTTACCTTAGGAGGAGCTCCTTGGGTAACTTCTTGTTGATGAGGCCGTCATCGTTGTTTGAGAAAACCTGCAAGGAAGAGAGACACTGGAGAATGGTTCTTTGGCCATCCCACACCCGGGCATGTATCACATCCATACACTCACATGGCACACCCCACGCTCACACAGAAAGAAAAACAAAAGAATGTAGTTTTCTGGGAGGGGTGGGCATGCCTGCAACCCGGCGCTGCAGAGACTGGCACAGAAAAGATGTCTGCCTGGGCCAGAGAGTGAGACCGACCTCAGAAAATCGGAGAGAGGAGAGAGAAACGAGATGGGGGAGGGGAGAAGAAAGGAGGAGAGGTGCTTAAACAACAACTTTCCCGATTTTAACATTTACTCTATGGCTGGGCACAGGAACATGTAGCCATCTCAGCTGCTGCAGGGGTTGGCACAGAGCAAACACTTGAGCCCAGACACACACACACAAACACACACACAAACGTAACTAAAATACTTTAATGTTTTGGGTTTTTTGTTTATCTTTTAGCTCTTTATTCAAACTCATGTGACTCTGGGTGTACTGTTTTGGATGAAATGACCCCCAGAGGCTCCCAGAGGCACTATTGGAAGGTGTGGCCTTGTTGGGGGAAGGGTGTCACTGGGGTGGGCTCTGGAGCCTTAGAAGCCCAAGCCAGGCCCAGCGTCTCGCTCCTTTCTTGCCGCCTGCTGATGCAGATGTAGAACTCTGAGCTGCCCCTCCAGTACCACGTCTGCCTGTGTGCTGCCATGCTTCCTGCATGACTGACAGTGGGTAAATGTCTGAACTGTTGGCCCCAATTCAATGCTTTCCTCTCGAAGAGTTGCCGGGGTCATGGTGCATCTTCCCGGCAATAGGAGCCCTAAGACCACGTGCATGTATGCAGTTGTGTGTGCAGCCCACGGGGGCCAGAGGAGGGCGTTGGACTGCCCGGAACTGGAGTTACAGGCAGTTGTGAACAGGCATGGGTGCTGGGAACGGGACTCAGGTTCTCCACAGGAGCCAGCTTGACCAGCGAGGCTTCTCTCCAGCCCTAAAGAACTAAGTTTAACTGAAACAATGAAGTCCTGACATAATTAAGGACAAATGGATGAAGGGAACAGAGCTGAAAGCCAGGAGCCACTGACTTAAATGGTAAAGTCGTCTTTTCAAGAAATGGTGCCAGTGTGGCTGGAGGGATGGCTCAATGGTTAAGAGCACTGGCTACTCTTCCAAAGGACTCAGGTTCAATTCCTACACCCACATGGCAGCTTATAACTATCTGTAACTCCAGTTCTAGGTGATCTGACATCTCTACACAAATGCACATAAAATAAAATTAAATAAATTAATTTTTAAAAAGAGAAAAAAGAAATGGTGCCAGGAGGACGGGATACCCCTCATGAAAACAATGGGGCTGGTCTTTATCTCCACCTCAAGAACTCACTCCTAGTAAAGGCATGTGGCATAAACACAGGATCAACAACCGCTACCTGTGTGCTGGGAGCTACGACAGGTTTAAACCAGGAAACCAAAAGCACATGTAACAGCAGGTTAAGATTAAAACCCTCAGCCAGAGTGGTAACACACACCTTTAATCCCATCACTCAGGAGGGAAAGGCAGGCGGAGCTCTGTGAGTTCGAGGCTAGCCTTGTCTACAAATCGAGACCTGGACAGCCAGGGCTACACAGAGAAACCCTGTGAAAAAGATGAGAACCTTCTTGATACAGAGGGCATCACCGAGAACAGGAAAAGGGCCTGGGCGTGGTAGCGCACTCTCCCGCAACCCCAGCACTTCAAAGGCGGGGACGGACGCAGGACTGCCTCAGTTCAAAGCCACACTAGTGTCTACTGAGAGTTCCAGGCCCTGGAGGGAGTCCTTAGGTGAGTAGGAGTGACAGGGAAAACAGAGATAGACCAATACTCATGAATATTTTTGAATGGCATGAAGGGAGGCCATGACACACAGCGCACCTCTCCACAAAAAGGCCGGCCCTGGGGAGAGGCTCCGTGGGCGAAGAAAACACCTGCTCAGCAAGTGTGAGGATCTGAGTTCAAACCCCCAGCACCCATTTAAAAACAACGAAGCACAGCTGAGCACACCTCAAACCCAGCACTGGAGAGGGGACAGGCAAATCCAAGGGACTCACGGAACAAGAAGCAGGGCTGAAATGGTGAGCCTCGTGTTCAGTGTGAGACCCTGTCTTAAGCAAGGCAGAGTGACAGATGAGGACATCCAGCACCCTGCTCTGGCCTCCACATGCGCAGATGTGCACCCTCACAGTCACATGTATGCACCTCATGACACAACTCACACATAAAGATGGCGAAGAAGCGGCCAAGATGGCAAAGAAGCGGCCGTGATGGTGTGTGCCTGAAGTCCCAGCTCCTTGGGAGGATGAGACAGAAGGAGTCACCTGAGACCAGCCTAGGCAACATCATAAGACCCACCTCACAGGTAAACTGAGGCCGTACCTCGGGTGACAGAGTGCTGGCCTAACGAGGAAAGGCCTGGTTTTCATCCCAGCACTACCTGACTGGGTCCATCCGAAACCCAGGCATCCAGGAGGCAAAGGCATGGGCATCGGAACGTCAAGGTTATTCTCAGCAACACAGCAAGCTTGAGGCCAGCCTGTGACTTTTTTTTTTTTTTTTTTTTTAATCTTTAGAGGTCAGAACGATGGCTATGAGCCTCCATGTGGGTGCTGGGAACCGAACCCAGGTCCTCTGCAAGAACAGCAAGTGCTCCTAACCACTTAGCCACCTCTCCAGTTCCCGAACATCGAAATTTTTAGGATTTTTGTTGTTGTTATATGCATACATTTCTATTAATGCACGCCACGTGTGTGCATTGCCCAAGGAGTTCAGAAAGGACCTCAGATCCCCGGAACCGAAGTCACAGGCAGCTGTGAGCCGTGTGGGTAATGGCAACCAAACCCAGGGATTCCGCAATTCTTTTTGTCATTTATTCTTTTTTATTCTACGTATATGGGTGTTTTGCCGACATGTCTGTGTTCCACCTGCAAGCCTTGTACCTACAGAGACCAGAAGAGACCGTCAGATGCCCTGGAAATGGAATTCCAGAAGGCTTTGAGCAGCTATGTGGCTGCTGGGATTTGAACCTAGGTTCTCTGGAAGAGCAGGCAATGCTCCTAACCCTGGGCCATCTCTACACACACACACACACACACACACACACACACACACACACACACACACACAC
>NW_026586383.1:3857622-3892636 GCF_907164565.1 Psammomys obesus
CACACACACACACACACACACACACACACACACACACACACACACACCTTTAGTTTGGAAGGCCTTGGTGTGAAGGTTAAGATTGTAGGTGAGTTGAAATCCCTCCTTGGCCACTGGCCAACTACTGTGTGGCTAAAGCACACACTGAGTCTAGTGAACTACATACGTACAGTGATGTCATCTCACAGGGATGGTGGAGGGGCGCAGGGATTCACTGCGATTAGCCCGGAACTCAGGCAACAGGAAGGAAAGCTGCTGTTGGAGTGACTGAAATTATTCTCCACCTCAACATCAGGAGCAGGAGCCCAGACAACCTGCTTTTCATGGTCAATAGCACAGGGATCTCACCACCTCTCTCTGTCTCAGTCAGCACCTCGTGGTGCTAGGCATTGCCAGCCTCGTGCATGCCAGAGAGGCACCCTACCCCTGAGCACAGCCCAGGCCCCTTGCATTATGAGACAAGACCTTTCTAAATTACCCAAGTTGGCCTTGAACTTAAGACCTTTCTGTCATAGCCTGTGTCGGGAGCTTAGGGGCCAGCAATCCCAGTACCCAGGAGCTAAGACAGGAGAATCACCACAAATTCAAAGCCAGCCTGGACCACATAGTGAGTTCTAGACCAGCCAGGGCTATGGGGAAAAAAAAAGAAAGTTCTGCTTTAAAAGATTAAAAACAAAGTCCACAGCTCACTTGTTAAAGTGCTTGTCAGAGGGTATAAGGACTTGGGCTGCCCCAGAACACACATAAATGAACAAGGAGAACCAGCAGCTGAGGCTCACTGCCCAGTCAGTCTAGACCAACTGGTGAGCCTCGGGTTCAGAGAGAGACTCAACAAACAAAGAAGCAAAGAACCACAAAGCAGGTAGCTGACACCTGAGGAACAGCCCTCAAGGCTGACCTCTGACCTCTAACCTTCACACACATGCATGTGTACCTGCCACACAAACCCACAAGTCAAAGAGTAAACAAACAAACAAACAAACCCCAAAAAACTGCAGTGCAGAGAGAAAAACTATCCAAATTTATGCTTCCCAAACCTGTAACAGGACCTGTCCAGACAAAATCGGAAAGTGGGGTGCAGAGTAAGGGAAAATGGCAAACAGAAGGAATTATAACAGGAAAAAAACATGTTGATATGACATACAAACAAAAAATCTATTTTATAAGCTGAATTAAACTAGCAAATCTCGTTGGCAACAAGGAAAGATACTCTAACAACTATTTTCCAAAGGAGCTAAATCAAACCAACCCCCGGATGTCTGTAAACAGCGGCCACAGAAGAAAATTAGGAAAAAGAATAGAAAAGGAGATGAGGAGAAACGGGAGGAGAAACGGGAGGGGGGGGAGTGTGTGGGTTGGGGGGACTGAGGAGAGCAAAGAGAAGAAAGCAACTCTTTCCGAGCAAAGCTGTTTCGCCCTGAGCACCAAACCTCCCTGTGTAAACCATCAGGTCCATCGTCCACAAAGAGCAGATGCCAAGTCCTGAGCACAAACTGAGGCGAGGGAACAAACTCCAGAGCTGTGCTAGGCGGAAATGTGCACAGCCATGCACCCAAGCTGCTAATCCCTTCCCATTAGGGAAAGAATGCCGAGTCCGGAGAGGGCGAGGCCTGCCCAGTCTGTGCGCCTCAGCACCTAGCCCAGGGCTGCGAACAAGATGCAAATCACGCCAGACGCCCGAGAACCAACGCACCCAAACAAGAGAGGAGCCGCACTCCAACTCCAGCGCATCTCCACAGGGGACGCGGACCGCTCTACAATACACCCCACTCCTGTGTGGCTGTCTGTAACCTCGGCGAGGAGGCGGCCAGGGGTGGAAGATGGGAGAGGCGGGAAGGTCCCCAGAGCTCCGGGTCCAGGGAGAGGCCCCATCAAAACAGGGTGGACAGGGATGGAAGAAGACATTCAGCCACTGACCTCCGGACCTCACACCCGCGCCCGGGCGCACATACACGCACGTGCACACACAGGCCAAGCAAATCTCCATCTAATTACTCACGGTAAATACTTATCAAAATATATTTTGTTATTTATATTGAGGACGTGCCCTGTACAGAGGTCAGAGGACGATTTTCGGGACCCCCTGCTCCCGCCACCCGTGGGGCAGGCTGTCAGAGTTGGCAAGGAGTGCCTTTACCCACTGGGCTATCTCACGGGCCCTCTAGATGGGCAGCTCTTAAGTGCGGGCACGTCTCTGTTACCTAACCCTTAAATATCCTGTTTCCAGGGTGTGTCACGACCCAGGGGGAGCCCACTTCTCTTCGGGATGGAGGTCTCTCCAGAACTCACACCTGAGCCTTGCCCATGCGAGCCAGCACGCAGGCCAAGTCAATTAAGGCGTTAAACAAGAAGTTGATGGAGGCCAGGTGGTATGGCCGCAACCTTTCAAGTTTATTGAGCAAAGCTAACGGCTGCTGTAAGGCGTTTACAACGTACTAATGACAGATTCATTAAATCCCTCACTGAGCGCAGCACTCAGGAGAAAAAAAGTCCAGTTCAATGTCCCCTATTTTTATAAATAACAAAAGGGGTGGGGGGTGAGGCCGTCTCTCCGAAGCCACCCACATGAAGTCCCCTGGTGCTGGGAGCCCCGTCAGGACGCTGAACTCGAAGCCAAAGCACGGTACGATATTGACATCATTGCATGAAAGCAGCCTTGAAGTCCGCAGACTGAAGAGTGTGTGGCTGTGGGTAGCTATGTAACCACACCCTCTGGTGGCTTCCCGGGCACGCTAGGGCCGAACAGCGTCACGGCGTCGGGGTGGTCCACCGAGTGGAGGTCCCGGGTGTGTGACCCAGACGCGGAGCATCAAGACAGCACAGCGTCCCCCCACCCCCGGCATCCCAGACCTGGGGACCCGGGGTTTCCTCCTTCTCCAGGACCAACCGCATCAGCCTTGCCATGCCCTGCCATGCCCTGCCATGCCCGGCCTCACCCTGCCCTGCCCTGCCCTGCCCTGCCCAGCCCGGTCCAGCCCCGTTCAGCAGGCCGAGGCTCTTCTCTGCACCCTCCTCCTCTACGCGTCCAGCATCTCCGCCGCCCCGCGAGCGCGGGCCCCAGACTCACCATGGCCGCGAGCGCGCCCACAGCCGGGAGTCACACGGCGCCGGCGACGCCCGTTGTCCTGGTGACGCCAGCCCGGCGTCCCGCCCCGGCCTCAAGGTGGGCTCCGAGGTAGCCATTGGCCCGCGTCTGCCACGTGACCCGTAGGCGCGCCCTTCGGCCCTCCCACTCCTCCTGCCCCACGCAGCTCTGAGGCGGGGCCTGGCTGCCTCGGGGGCTGCACACCTGGTCCTCTCCCATCACCGCAACATCACCTTGACGCCCTGACAACAGATGGGCGGCCCAGCCATGCACTGGCCAGAGCAAGACACCTTTGTGGATTCTCGCTGTTAAAGAAACAAAATCAAACGAACAACGACAAAACCCCAAATTGTTGGAGCTGGGGGCGTGACTCCGTTGGTAGACCCCTTGCCTAGCGTGCATGAAGACCTGGGATCCATCCCCAGCGCCACACAAACCCAGCACCTGGGAGCTGGGGGCTGGAGGACCAGAAATCCAAGGTCATCCTCAGCTACTTAGCGAGTTCAAGGTCAGTCTGGGATACGCGAGAACTTGTCTCGGGAACAAAACAAAACAAAGCCAGTTACCTAAGATGGAACTTACCTATTGAGGCATTTTAAATGTCCAGTGAATAAGATCAAAGTAAGTACCAGCACTTGAAACTGTCACAGCTGCTATTCTAGTCTATTTGCTTGCATGTTTCGCATCAAATATCGAAGCATGCATCTATTCTATAAGCTACTTTTTTCAATTAAAAATGACTATCCTTAAACTGATGTGCCAAGGCTGAGTTGGAGTACACTTGGGAGACTGAGGCAGGAGAGTCCCTGAGTCAGGAGTTCAAAGCAAGAGTGACTAATATATACCCCACCTCCATCTCCAACACATAAACACACGTGTGTGTAATCTTTGTAGCTAAATAAGCATAGCTCCTAATTTAGTAAAGCAGGCAGCAAGCTGTTGGATGCTTTTAGTGGGACTGAATAAAGTTTAGATCTCCTCAGAGCCAGCCCATCAGTCTGGTGGAGAGGAAACATTTGATCTGGTAATGAGGCTTTCGGTTGGTGGAGCACTGCCTGGCAGGCAGGAAACCTGGTTTTGATCCACAGTGCTGCAGAAACCTTGGAGGGTGCTTTTGCATGCTAGGCTGAAGAGTCAGAGGTTCAAGGTCATCCTCGATGGGACATAGGAGGTCTGAAGCCACCCTGGGCTCCATTGGACCCTGTCTCAAAACTAACTGAATACATAACTAGAAATAAAAATCAACTGTCAACCTGACGTGTCCCCTGGAATGCCCGAGAGGCACCAGTGACTTTACATTCCCAAGGTTCTCGCTCCCCAACATTTCCAACCCCCACAAACATTCCTGCTGTCCCCTGGGTGCTCGGAACAAATTGTGTTTTTTTCTTTCCATCGACCTCACTTTCCATCTCGTAGCAGACATTCTCAAGCCTACTTTAAAAAACGTGAGGGCGTGGTGACTCACGACCTTACACCCAGCACTCAGGAGATGGAGACAGGAGGAGCTCTGTGAGTTCAAGCCCAGCCTGGTCTACAGAGTGAGTTCCAGAACAGCCAGGGCTACACACAGAAACCCTGCCTCGAAAAACGAAGCAAAAACATGTCCTCCGGGGCTTCGGAAATGCCTCGGGCACGAGAACACGAGCTTGACCCCAGAATGGGTGTTCAAGAGAGAGGAAAGTCAGTCGTGGCGGCCTGTGACTGTAAGCCTGGCACTGGTGATCCCTGAAGCCCGCTGGCTGCTTGGCAAGACACAGTGAGAGACCCTGTCTCAAAATCAAGGTGACTCGCTCCTAAGAAGCACCCAAGGCTGTCCTCTTGCTTTCACATGCATCTCCATACACACGTGCAGTATACACACGTGTAAACATGCCACACACATGCTCACTACAGACAGAACTGTATGAAGGTATGTGTCTTGAAATCTATTCTCAACTTATTTTCTCACCCCCACCACCATCTCCTGCCTAAATTTGTCTCTTCGTGGTATACTTTGAATGTCTGTGTCCAGAGCTGAAATCTTAGTCTACCTGTATGTGTGGATGGTGCCCTACAGGGGCTCCTTGGCAAGGGGAAATAGTTAATACAGACACTCACGAGCTAGTCCCAGAGCTGAGAACAAGCGACTTCTGCTCGGTCCTCAACAGGACATCCAAGGACCAGGAGACACTGAGGCAGGAAGAGCAGAGAGATTGCAGGAACCAGAGGATGAGGAGGGCTGTGAAACGCTGTCTTGGGATACGGCGTTGTCACATGGACACACAGCAGCTGTGGCTCTGCACAAGGCCTGATACACGCAAGGGACATGAAAGCAGGAGGGGGGCCAGCTGGGAGAAAGAAATAGGTAAGAGGGAGTAATGTGGGGTTAGCATGACCACAGTACAGCATGGGTGTGTGTGTGTGTGTGTGTGTGTGTGTGTGTGTGTGTGTGTGTGTGGTGTGTGTGTGTGTGTGTGTGTGTGTGTGAAATTGTCAGTGAAATAAATTTTTTTTTAACTGAAATAAAAAGTTAATGGGCCATGACCTAGCGTCTGACATTAGTGCTTTATAAAAGGGCCTGGGAGACTAGGTCCAGCGTCCTGTGCCCTCTGCCACATGAGGACACCATGTCTGTCCGTTTGGGAGGACAAAGCCACAGGATGCCATCTTGGGAGAGGAGAGCAGCCCTCACTGGACACTGAACCTCCCTGGCCTTCAGTCTGGAACCTCCCAGCCTCCCTAACCATAAACACAGGTTTCCATTATTACAAGTGACCCGGTCTGCGGTGTTTTGTCGTAGCAGCATGAACAGACACACTGTGCCGCCGGGCTCCTCTCCAGTGGAGTCACACAATGGTGGGTGGCAGTAGGTTCTCTTGCATTTAGGACAAAAAATAATGTATGCAAACTTTTCCAATGGTCTACACTCAGTTCCTCACCTCTTGCTGTGATGAAATACCCCGGTTAAGGAACTTCAGGAAGCAAGGGTTTATTCTGGCTCACAGTTTGAGGTTACCGTTCATTAGGACAGGGAAGGCATGGCAGCAGGAGCGTGGGGGAGTGGGGGGGAGTCACGGTGTCACTTTGCATCCGCAGTCAGGGAACAGTAGGGGCGGCTGGTGCTCAGCTTGCTTTTTATTCAGTCGGGCACCCCAGCTGGCCCTCCAGGAAAGGATCCTCACCTGACTGAGCCACAAATGTCTGTAGATGCGGGATGGATAAATGCCCCAGAAAGGCTTGGCACCTGCCTCCATTTGGCATCAACTCCTCTATTGTGTGTCGCCCTCTTACCGTCATCTTGGATTGCAGGAGCAGCAATGAGAGATGACCATCTTCTAAGGGGTGGAGACTACCCCGGAGGCCCTGCCTGATCCTGAAACAATGGCCTGCTGATCCCAGGTTTAAACGGTCTTTAATAATATGTGGCTTCGCCTCCTCAACCGTAGAATCTTGAGCAAGATCTTTGCAGCCTGCTGAGGACAGTGCTGAAGCAGTCACCATTACCTTTTCTGTTTGCTTTGCAGAGGTGAGTGTCTGGACCTGATTTTTGGGGACCTCCCAGAGCCAGGCCTCTGGCCCAGGACTCCAGTGACACCCCATACATTAGCTCACATTATTTCCCACAGACCCTTAGACCTGCTAAACTCCGGTGGCCAGCCTCTGCTTCCTTCCCTGCCTTTTACAGGGTCTGGCTGTGTAGCCCAGGCTGGCTTTGAACTCTTCAGGGTAATCCTTCCACCTCAGCTTCCCCCTATGCCCAGCTCACTAATAAGATGCATGCTATGGCTTAACGTTTACAGCTGAAGCCTTGATGGTCGCGCTGTGTGCAGCCGCTGTGGATGTTCTTCCCGGCCTTTCCTGATCCGAGATATTTTTGTGTACTTAAAAAAAAAAAAAAAGTGGACCTCAGTCAAATGCATATTACTTACCAAAGCTGCCATATTTGTGAGACCAGGCCACTCACTCAGCTATTCCAATTTTATAAACTTACTATTACTGATGTGTGAAAAGGGTGTTTCAAATTGACTAAAGATGGTCAATTTCTTTCATGTTCTTTATCAGTTTTTGTGGTTTATTAAAGTTATTATGTGCCCTTCATGTCTGCTGGGAGGTATTCTCTTGGAGGTTTGAGGCCATGGAGAATATCAGAATGTAGTATTTCTTTTTAACATTTACCTATTTGTTGGGGGTATATAGCGCCACAGTGCACATCTGGGGCCAGAGAACAATTTGTGGGAGTCAGTTCTCTCCCTGCCCCTTGCTGAGGTAGGCTCTCTCTTGTTCTTGCTGCTGCTCTGTATATCTCAGGCTTACTTGCTGTCTTGAAATTTCTACCGCTGTGAAGAGACACCTTGACCACGTCAACTCTTATAAGAGAAAACATTTAATTGGGGCTGGCTTCCAGGTTCCATCATCATTCCAGCAGGGAGCATGGCAGCATGCAGGCAGACACGGTGCTGGAGAAGGAGCTGAGAGTTCTACCTCTGGATCAGGAGGCAGCAGGAAGAGAGCCACTGGGACTGACTTGAGCTTTTGGAACCTCAAAGCCCACCCCGAGTAACACTTCCTCCAACACGGCCACACCCCCAACCCTTCTCAAGTAATGCCACTCCCTGATGACTAAGCATCCAAATATATGAGACTGTGGGGGCCATTCTTATTCAAACCATCACACCAATATCCACACCTCCAAATCTGTCTTTGTGTGGCTTCCAGGGACCATGCTCACGTTACCCGACTTGAACAGCAAGTGCAGAGCCTGGTGAAATTATTTTTAATCAATCTTGTTTCTTTTTCAGAGTATACACAGGATCAAGGCTTTTAGCGACTGGTGGGCTGGGCAGAGGTTAGAGACTTCCCCGAACATTTTGGTAGTGTTGTTTTTGGGTTATATTGGTGATAGGTTTTGGTTTTTCAAGTCAGGATCCTGCTACTTACCACAGGCTGGCTTAGAATTCGTGATGGGTCGGCCTCAGCTGATATTATAGGCATGCTTTAGCATGCCTGCTCCAAACTATACATTAGTTAAGTGTCAGATTTCTCTTTAAAATTACTTTATTTTATGTGTCTGCATGTTTTGCCTGCATGTATGTCTGTGTGTCACACGTGTGCTGGGTGCCTGCAGAGATCAAAAGAGGGCATCAGATCTCCCAGAACTGGAACTACAGATGGTTGTGACCACCATGTGGGTGCTGGGAATCAAGCCTGGGACCTCTGGATGAGCCGCCAGTGCTCTTCCCTGATGAGCCATCTCTCCAGGCGCCACAGTCTGCCTTCTCGATATCCTACAAGCAGATTCAGCCACTTCCCCAGTTTCTCAGCATCTTCCCTCTTGTCTTGAGGCTGGTGAAGAAAGTATCAGCCAAGTCCTTCAAAGCCATATTGTCATAGCAAGGTGGCAAGGTGTGGACACAGGAGGCATAGGGATCCAGAGAGACCCAGTGGTTGACGGAGCATCTGGATCCTGGTGGTATTTTGACACACCTTGGAGGGGGCTGCTGTGGTTGTGGCTGCACTGGGCAAGTCGTGGAGGTGCAGAGAAGTAGCAGAGGGAGTGGCTGGCTGGGGTCAAGCTCCAAGTTCCATTCAGACAGCTCTGAAGCAGGAAAAGATGAAGACTCTTGGAGGAGAATGTCTGTTTCTTCTTAATTTTATTATCCATTTCTCTCTCTCTCTCTCTCTCTCTCTGTGTGTGTGTGTGTGTGTGTGTGTAAATGAAGTATATGAAGTATATGCATGACACTGTGCTTATGTAAAGCTCAGAGGACACTTTGGGGAGTTGGTCCTTTCTTTCTACCATTTCACAGGCTTCAGAAATCAAAGTGGCTAGGCTTGCACTAGCTCAAGAGTTCATCATATTTACTGCTACACCAATAAAAGTTATTCTAAAGTAGCCCATAATACAGCTGGCAAAATAAAAAATCAAACTAACATTTGCTTGTTTGCTGTCCAGGCACACTGGGGTGGTTTAAGTGATAATGGCTCATATGTTTGAATATTTGTCATCCCCCCCCCCATTGGTGGAACTCTTTGGGAAGGATTGGGGGTGTGGTCTTGTTGGAAGAGATGTCTCACTGGGGGTGGGCTTTAAGGTCTAAAAAGACCATGCCATGCCCAGATAGCTCTCTCTACCTTGCTTGTGGGTCAAGATATAAGCTCTAAGTTACCAGTGCTGTGCCTGCTGCCTGCCTGCCTGCTCTCTATCTACCTGCTGCCCGCCTGCCTGCTCTCTACCTACCTGCTGCCTGCTGCCAGGTTCCTGTTCTGGTGGTCATGGACTCTAACTCTCTGGAACTATAAGCACCTAATAAACTTTTCTATAAGGTGCCTTGGTCATGGTGTCTTATCACAACAATAAAAAAGTAACTAAGAGACATACATTTTCAAAGTACCACAGGCTGCTTGCCTATTTTGGTTTTTTTACCCATGTCATTTTAAGTTATAGACTCTGCCTTTCTTAAGGATTGTGTCTTATTTTTGCTCTGAGTACTCATGAATAATCATAAAGTCAACCACATTCTTCTCAAGATTCCTTCAAAGAACAATTTAGTACATATATAAAAAGCAAGCCAATAGGAGGTTGTGACTGGAGAGATGGCTCAGTGGTTAAGAATGCTTACTGCTCTTGCTAAAGGTCCCAGGTTCAGTTCCCAGAGCCCACATCAGGTAGCTCACAAACATTTTCAACTCTAGTTCCAGGGAACCCAACATTCTCTGGCCTCCATGAGAAACTACACGTATGTGGTACACATAAACTCATGAAGATACACACGCACAAATATATGTATTTAAAATTACTGGGTGTAGTGGCTCACACCTATAGTCTGAGCACTCAGGAAGCAGAGGTGGAGTTCAAGGCTACTTATGACTTTATATTCAATGCAAGGACAGCCTGAGCTACAGAGTGAGAGCCTGTCTCAAGCCAAACATCCACGTCTGCAAACCTAGCACTTGAGAAGCTGAGGCAAGAGAATTGCTCTAAGTCTGAGCACTCTACAGCCCGGGCTGTAGAGTGGACTCTGCCTCTAAAAATAAATAAATAAATAAATAAATAAATAAATAAATAATAAGTTGGGGACCAGCCAGAGGGCTGGCAAATTAAAGGGGCTTGCTGACAAACAAGATGGCCTCAATTCATCTCTCCTTCGGTAACCTCTGAGCTTTGGTGAGCTCCCCTGTTATGCCTCACAGCCTCTTTACCTAACTTCCAGAATAGATGACTTCCTGAACAGAATATATATATATATATGACCCAAAAATAACCTCTGTCCCAGTACAAGTTGGGGGTTGGGGGGCTCTGTGTGCTCTCTCTGCATTGGCTGTCCCTCCTTCAGTTTCACTTAGCTGGTCGCAGGAACCATTGCAAAGGCAACACAAGATTCTGGGTCTGCAGCAGGAACTCTTACACCAGATGGACCCTCACAGGGTGGCTGTCGCGGAAAGTTTACCCGGGAAGATCTGAAACGCTCACCACACTAGCTTGGATTGGAAGGAACCCAGCCAATGGCTGATACTTGGTGCGTTTCTGACTTGCCTGCATCAAGAGGGTCCCAAGGAGTAGACAGGGAGCAAAGCCACTAGGAGACAGCCTGAAGACTGGGCTGGGACATAGCTTAACAGATGGAGGGCTTGCGGCGAAAGTCGGAAGAGCTCACAAGGCGTAGCACTCCTGCAGTGAGATGGCAGACGAAGATGGGAGATTCCCTGACAATCTGTGGCCAGTTAGCCTGGCTTATGAGTAGGTGACACAGCAGACACACTGCCGCTAACAAAGTGGAAGGCGAGGACAGACACCTGGCATTGACCTCTGACCTCCGCATGTACACCATGGCACACATGTGGGCACTCGCACACAAATACTCAAACACATGAACATGTACACACAACACTAGAAACATGACATATACAAATAAATAAGTACTCTTTTAAAAGGCGGGTGTCTCAGAGTGTACTGGCTGTCCTTGAACTCAGTAGGTAGCTCAGGATGACCTCGAACTTCTGACCCTCCCTTCTCCATCTCCTCAGAGCTGGAGTTGCAGGTGGAAGCTACCACAGTACCCGGGATCAAAGCCAGGGATCTACACGTGCCGAGCAAGCACACTGGCAACCAAGCCACACCCCCAGCACCTAAAGCTGTTCTTTTTATTTTTCTCTAAAAATGATATTTATTTACTTGTAGAGAATGTGGGGATGTGGGTATACCCCAGCATGCACGTGAAGGTCAGAGGTCAACTTGTGGGAGCCAGTATTCTTTTACAGTACGGCACCTGGGAATCAGACTCAGCCGGCATGGCAAGCACCTTCACCCACTCTGCTGGGCCTTTTACAGCCCAGCAAGCTGTTCATAAGAAAACCTGTGTTATTAGCCCTGACACATTCTTTTTTTTCCCCATGATGCTCACTACTTCATATATTTATTTTTATTTAATATGCATTAGTGTCTTGCCTGTATGTCTGTCTGTATGAGGGTGACAGATCCCCTGGAACTGGAGTTACAGACAGTTGTGAGCTGCCTTGTGGGTGCTGGGAATTGGACCTGGGCCCTCTGGAAGAGCAGCCAGTGCTCTTAACCACTGAACTATCTCTCTAGCTCTGTCCCTGACACAAATCTAAAAAATAATTTATTTACTTTTATTTTATGTGCATTATCGTGAAGACGTCAGATTCCTGGAGTTATAGACTGTTGTAAGCTGCCATGTGGGCACTGGGAATTGAACCCAGGTCCTTTGGAAGAGCAGAAAGTGCTCTTAACCACAAAACCATCTCTCCAGCCCCCCTGACACATTCTTAACTGTGATTGTCGTGATGGTTTATCATTCTCTGTCAGAAATATCCTCTCTGTCTTGAATGTCTTGAGTCTCATTTATTCTTGACTATTGCTCTGCCAGATATCACTTGGTACTATTATTGAAATCACTCTTCCTCTTCTCCTTTGTCTTCAAATATCCTGTGCTGTGTCCTTTGGAAAGCTGTTCTCAATTGATTAGTAAATGAAAGGATAATAAACAGACAGACTTGTTTCACAAACATGCATACAGAGTCCTGAGTTTGTTATGTCAACAGAGATTTATGCCATTTTATGTCCATCTTTAACATCAGATGTCTTAGCTCTGAATACATGTTTAATGAGTCCACAATTACATTGCACTTTCTTTTGCTTTGTTTTTCAAGACAGGGTTTCTCTGTGTAGACTTGGCTATTCTGGGCTTGCTTTGTAGACCACGCCCGCCTTGAACTCACAGAGATCCACCTGTCTCTGCCTCCCTGAGTGGTGGAATTATAGGCATGTGCCATGGCGCCTGGCTGACTCTCTAGTTTTTAAAAACTTTATACTTAAGGATTTGTTTATTTTTGGTTTTATGTGTATGGATGTTTTCCCTTCATGTACATCTGTGTAGCACATGCATGATGGTGTTTATAGAAGCCAGAAGAGAGTGTTGGATCCCCTGGAACTGAAGTTGCAGGCAGTTGAGCCAATATGCAGGCACCAGGGTTTAAACATGAGTCCTCCGGGAATAAGGCCAATGCTCTTAACCACTGAGCTATTTCTCCAGGCCCAAGGTTTTATTTTTAACTGTCTATGTGTGTGTTAGAATATGCACACTTGGCAGCAGTGCCCACAGATGCCAGAAGAGGGCACCGAATCCCCGGGACCTGGAGGCACAGGTTGCATGGTGACTGATATGGGTGCTGGGAAGCATGCTTGGGGCCTCTGCAAGAGCAGGGCTCTTAACCCCTGAGCCATTTCTCCAGCTCCGCATCTGTCCTGCTTGGCTTTGTAGGGTCTAGATCCGTGATACCGTATCTCTCATCAACTGAAAAAAATTCTCAGTGGTAACTCTCCAGATTTGCTTATGGCCACTCTCACTCTTCGCTCGCTTAAATCCAATAAGTGTCTCCGTTTGTCACGTGCCTTGAGCATTTAAATTCAAATATATAAATTTACCCCATTCGCCTGCCCCCCCCCTTTTCTGAGACAGGGTCTTGGGTAGCCCAGGCTGGCCTTGAACTCCCTGAATGGTTGAAGCTGACCCTGAGACTCTGGTCTTCCTGTATCCACCTTAGAGTGCCATGAACCACGATGGCCAATTTAGTCTTTTAAAAATTATGCACAGCAGCTCATTACGGTACAGGCTTCTGATAATACATTTTTACAAGATAAATGAATTAATTTTAACTTGCATAATTAAGAGTTTGAACAAGTCAGAGTTAGAAGTGAGGCAAAGGCCTCTTGGGATTAGAGCAGAAGGCCTTTTCAGGCAGAGAGCAACATTTTGCCAGACAGAAGCTTCTAACATTTGAAAAAAATTTGTTTGTGTGTGTGTGTGTGTGTGTGTGTGTGTATAGATGTCCTTGGAGCCCAGAGGTGTCAGAACTCCCTGGAGCCTGATACGGATGCTGGGAACACGTGTGGTTCCTCTGGAAGAGCAGCTCAGTCTTCTGCGCCATCTCTCCAGGCCCAGGTTTTTATGTGGATGCCAGGTGTTGAACTCTAGCCCTCACGCTTGCCCAACAAACACTTGGCTGACTAAGCCTTCCCCCCATCTATGGGGATTGTTTTCAGTTCTCTGTTCATAGTGTTCCCCCAACAGCACTGAAACTGCCCCTACTGCCCTTCCATTGCCTCCACCCCCCACCCTGCTCCACACAACCACCTAAGCAGTCTAGGCCCCGTCCTCCTGTTCACTGAAGCAGGAAGCTGAAATAGAGTCATTTTTTCCACCCTTTCTTCTTTGTACTTTTTTTTTTTTTTTTTTGTGAAACGTGGAGTTAGAAACTGTTTATTTTTTCTTCATGCAAATGAAGAGAAAGTTCCAAAGCTGTCCAAGCAGCTACAAAGCAATCCCTTTACTTGCTCGTTTGCTCCGCAGAGTCTGGCAGGGTGGCTTAAAGATGCAGCGTGGAGACACAATGTAGCGAAAAGCAGTGGGCTTCAGATCCTCCTCCCGAGGCTACTCCCACCTCCTCCAATAAACAAATACCAGCCTGGCCACCCTTCTCAGGGGCAGCATAGAAGTAAAAGGGGTAGGGTAACAGATGGCATGCCTAGCAGTCTGAGAGGTAGCTGGTGCAGGCCATACCCTCTGCAGGGCTTGAACTGGGCTTTGGTCGGGGCCTGGTGGAGTCCACAGTGGCTGTGTGCCTGTGGCACCACCCAGTGTAGAGGAATTTTAATTCAGAACATGGCTGTTTTGGCTGGAGATCACATCCAAAGACCTTCTAGGTCTGTGTGATCCAGCTGGAACAGAAATACGCCTTTAATCCAGGAGACAGAGGCAAAGGCAAGCAGATCTGAGTAGAGCGAGGTTCAGGTAAAGAAAAGTTTCAGTCCAGGTGTGGTGATACACACCCTTGATTCCAAAAAAGGAAGGAAAAGTTAGTTTGTAGAAGCACCCACGCTTGAAAGTGATGTCTAATTGAGTGGCAGAAAAAGAAAGTGATGAATTAGAGATGATTTGACAGAATAAGATATGCCCAATTTTCATGAGAAGAGAGAGGAAAGGGAGGCTACTTAAAGAGCAATACAGAGAGACAGAGAGGAGGCAGTTTTACCAGGAGAGTTTTAGAGAGAGAGGTTGAATGAGGGAACAAGCTAGACACAGGTTTAGACAGAACAAGCCAGAGAATGAAAAGGAGCCAGGAGATTAGAAAAGATTGCTGGAATTAGTTGGAGGCCAAGCAGAGCAATTCTGGGGTGGAGAGAAGCCAGACCGAATAATACCAGAAGAGGAGAGGAGTTTGAGCCAGAAGAGCTGAGTTGAACCAGCCAGCAGAGTTCAGTAGGAACAGAAAGGGTGAACTTATTCAGCAGTAAGTCTCAGAGGCTGAAAACATTCTAGGCCTAGGTTGGATTGTATGGAGGCTGGAAGCTTTCAGGACTAGGCCCAGGCTAGCAGACAGAGGCAGCACTCCTCTGAGACAACAACTGAACCAGGTGAAACAGAAGTTTCTTTCACAACCCCGTGCAGTGCTCTGCAGCCCTCTCTGGGTTCCAGCCAGGATTCAGACCTACAGTTGGGTTATCAAAGCAGACACTGTACTCCAGGCCGCACCGTGTCAGCCTGCCATCGCGTGTGCACTGCAAACACGCGTGCAGGTTCCGAGGGCCCAGCAACTGGGTTCCGGCCAGAGGCCGTTCCAGCCAGAGGCCGTTCCAGCGGCAAGGCTCTTTGCTTGTCCTATCAGCTCCTTGCTATCCACAGAAGAGCGGGAACAAAAGGATTTCTCTTGCTTTGAGGGCCTGACTGGTTAAGTCAGTTCTACATCAACAGAAGTTTCCTCCCTCCAGGAGGGAGGAAGCAACTTACCAGCCTCAGGAAGTAGACAAAGCTCAAGGGTCTAGGAGAAAAGAACAGAAACTTTGATTCTTTTTGCTTTGTTGTTGTTTTGTTTCATGACAGGGTTTCTCTGTGTAGTCCTGGCCATCCCAGAACTCACTCTGTAGACCAGGCTGGCCTTGAACTCAGAGATCAGCCTGCCTCTGCCTCCTGAGTACTGGACTAAAGGTGTGCACCACCACTACCAGCTAAACTTGAAAGATTCTTGAGGGTCCCTCCCAGCAGCACAAAAATGGAGGAGATCACCCGGGAAGGAGAGTCTGACCAGCAGACAGACAGCAGAGAGGAGAGAACAGACGTTTGGGCTCTCGACCTGCATGCCAGCTGCACAGGGAGCTCCCAAATCACACCTACTGTGAGTCGTGACCCCCCAGGTTGGGGATGTAGCTATCTTGAGTCATCCCTGTCCATGTAAAAACAAACAAACAAACAACAACGAAACCCAAACCCTTCATCCCTATTCCTGTCACCCCTATAAAAACTCAGCGCTTCACCAAATCGGATGCTGGTGTCTGCTATGGTTCTCTTTCTGAGCTGAGTAGAGGTATATCTGTGCCTCCCCCCAAAATATCTGCCACACGAAAATTACCTAGAAAACTTGCATAATCCTTTTTGATTGAAAAAAGAACTATTATTGTGTGTGTGTGTGTGTGTGTGTGAGAGAGAGAGAGAGAGAGAGAGAGAAGGTGCCCTCGGGTCAGAAGGAGGTGCTGAACACCCACTACAAACTGGCAGTCATGAGCCACCTGAAATCATGCCTGGGAATTGAACTTGGGTCCTCTTCGGGAGCAGTACCCACTATGAAGCACTGAGCAGTCCCTCCAGACACACTTTCACACCCATAGGCCTAGCCTGTTATTTTTAGACACAGAAGCTAATTGTTATTGATTTGCTGCCTTGGCAGGAAGTGGATTTAGCTCCCAGTGTATAATGTTAAAAATGGCAAATACTGTATACAGTTTTATATACAGAATTAAATAATAAGCTGAGGTTCCAAATGAATACACACAGGTTGGAAACACACGAGTGGATCCAGACACAGCAGTACACGCCTACACTCTCAGCATTTGAGTAGCTAGGACAGAAACACGGTCACAACATTCTGGGTCAGCCGGGGCTACATCCTAGTTCAAGGCAAACCTTGACTACACGGTGAATTTAAAGCAGGCATGACTTTCATAGCCAGATCCTGTCTTAAAACAAAGCTGCGAGGGCTGAACATGGCGGCACGGCTATAACCCTGGTATTGGAGAGGCTAAGTCATGGGTTTGAGACCAGCCTTGGTTACATAGTGACTGCAAGCCAGCAAGGGCTGGATATCATGATCCTGTGTCAAGAAGCCAGAAAAAACAGAAACTAATGTTCAACAAGAGTGACACACAAAGCTGGGCCAGGCGGTACACACCCGTGGTACACACCTGTGATCTCAGCACTCAGGGAGGCCGAGGCAGGCTGATCTCTATGAGTTCGAGGCCAGCCTGCTCTACAAAGGGAGTTGAGGACAGCCAAGGTCACACAGAGAAGCCCTGTCTTGAAAAGAAAGAAGAGTGATTCATGGATTATAAAGCCATTGTTCACTTTCAGCTTGCCTTACCTTGGAGCTGTAAGGTTTGTTTCTGTATGCAGGTGCCCCCATTGGCCAGAAGAGGGCGGCAGATCCCCTGGAGCCAGGGTTCCAGGTGGCTGTGAGTTGCCTGATGTTGGTGCTGGAAGCCAAACTCAGGTCCTCCGAGAGTGCAGCCAGTGCTCTTCCCCACAGAACGGTCTCTCCGGCCTTCTTCCAAGTGTTTGCTGGAGCAATTTCTCCTGCCCTTTAACCTTCAGTTTTCCCTGTTTTTGGTTTGTACTATTTTTGGGGTTTTTTTTTCTCCCCCACTTAAAAGTAATCGTCAAATTGCTTTTCTTTTTTCTTCTTCAGTGCTGGAGATCAATGCATAACCTTTACATGCTAAGCAAGGCTCTACCGCTAAGCTACATGGCCTGCCCTTGGGTTTTGAAGGGGCGGGAGCCTAGTTATGTAGCCCAGGATGGCCTTGAGATCTCTGCCTTGCTATTTTCATTGCAAACGCGGTTTTGGTTCAGAAACTGCCACGAGAGAGCTAGTGGTCAAAATACACAACTTGCTTGTCATTATGGCCTCTTGGCTGGATCGGGCTCCCACATCCATCTTCAAAAGTCCTTGAATCCCTTCAACTTGCACAGCTGATATAAACCGAGGTCCTCTTGCTGATAAGGGTCATCACCTGTTCAGAGGGCCTTCTGTGTCAAGCCCAAGATAACCTCATGCTGACTCGCTCTCCAGGATGGCACAGATTTGGGTCCACACTCTCACAAATTTAACAGTGCAAACTATTATTTACCCCTGAGTTGCTGTGGCAGAAGCATGAGAGGAAGGTTTGCTTTGGCCCTCGGCCCTGGTGGTTTCCATCTTCCTCGGTGGGGAGGGCAGGCTAGCCCCCTGCATAGCAGAGCGGAGCAGGGACACGGGGTGGCCTAGGCATTCACATCAAAGCAAACCAGGAAGCAGAGCGCAGTGAGAGCGCACGCAGCGGCGGGCATGACCCAAGAGGTCCGCCTCTAAACAGATTGTGCCGGCTACTCCCTACCTTCCAGAAGTCCAGAGCTTCCCCAAACAGCCAGCGGGACAAACATTCAAAATATGAGTCGGGGGTGGGGGTTGTTTCCGATTGAAACTGTGACGTTTGGACTTAGAGACTCCATCCTGTCCAACAGGAGGCATCCTAAATTCAGGAAAGAGCGGTGCATGGACGCCTGTGCAACCCCCCTCCCCCAACAGGCAAAGTCGGATCTGCCTTCGCTGGGCTTCGTGCCGCAGAACCAGAAGAAGGCAATCAACCCTGCGATAAATTGGCAAAGTGCTTTCGATTCCAGCCAGTCTCGAACCATGTGTGCGGGTGCTGGAGATGAAGCTAGGCCGTGGCCACCCAGCACGTGTCCCGGGTTCAAGTCCCAGTGCTTGCCCGGCCAGAGCGGGGTGGGGCAGGAAGGGAGGAATACAGAAAGGAAAAGCTTTGAAACAAAGCTGGAAGCAGCACAGGATCTCAGATGAGTGGGGTCTGCTGTGTCCCACGCGACAACCATACCTAGAAGCAAAGGTCTGCCCGTGTAGACTGACAAACACGTTTGCCGACGGGTACAAGAGGACCGCTGATCCACGGACTTTCTGGAGACGGTCTGGATGGACAGACCCCAGAAGGGCTGCCGCTGTGAGGCTGCCAGGACCACAGAGGGGTCAGCGGGGAAGGTCAGCTTGTTTCTCACAGGAAGGTGAGTTCGTGATCTTTAAAGTCCTCTTCTTATTTTTTGATTGTTATAGGTGGGGAGGGGGTGCCCACTGGTCCTAGGGGCAACAAATCCTCTGCAGAAGCCATACACTGAGCCATCTCTTAAGCCATCGCTTAACCACTGAGCCATCTCTCCAGCTTGCGAGGCCCTGTTTTTAAAGCAAACAAAACCTCCACCTCGGTGACATAATTATGCGCTTTAGAGGAGAGCAACTGAGGTCCAGAGATGCAAAACAACTGGACGCCGAGGAATCTGCGGATTAAATCACAAGTGCCAGGATTAACCATGGGTGTGTGTGTGTGTATATATATATATATATATAATTTTTTTTTTTTTTAAACCAGAACTATCCCCCTCACGACCATCTGCATTTCAACAAGACAGGAAGACGGCAGCCAGGTACCATCTGGAGCCTATAGGGGCTTCCTGAGAGACTGGGGGCTTCCCAGGGTCCCTGAAAAGCCAGCACAGGAGCGGCCGGGGACCACACCCACCCAGAAGTAAGCCTCCTCCTGAGGGCGCCAGGGTCTCTCCTCTGCGCCCCCGAGCTGCCTTCTTCCCACGTCCAGCCGGGGCCTCCCCCGAGGCCCAGGCTGCTCCGTAGGCGAGGTGCTAACAAGTCTCCTGCCGTTGGCGGCCTGACGGCTTCTCCTTGGATGGTTTCTTTTAGTTAATTTTTAAAAGAGGCCGGGAAGGTAAGGAAGTTGAGGGTTGGGAGGCAGGGAGCAGTCTTGGCAATGACTTGGGTCCAGCTGCGAATCGGCTTCAGACCCCGGAGCAACTTGAAAGAACCCCAGTGCCCACAACGGCTCTTCAGTGCAGGCCGTGTTTACCCGGGGACCCAGCCCACAGCCCCCGGGGCCTCCGAGGCGGCGCGCATGTAAATGCCCCATTGTGCTCTGGGTCGTTTCAGCGCCGTCCGCGGCTGCAGGCTGGCGGCGGGATGATTTGCGAGGCTGCCGCACATCCGACGGGCTCTGCCATTCTCTCTCGGCTGCTGCAACGCCGCTTCGCGGGCTGCGGAGCCGGCACTTACACGGCTTCACCGAACGCGCGAGGCGAGCCCCGCCCTGTAGTAGCCGCGACGGGCAGCAAACCGCCAGGAACAGCGCTGGGGAGGCAGCTCAGTTGGCCAAGTGCTGTGCGGGCCGGAGGACCTGAGTTCAAATCCCTGTCACCAGAGCGAAAAGCCAGATGTGGTGGCTAAACGTGCAAGTGATTCCGGTTCCGGGGAGGTCCAAACAGGAGAAGCCCTGGGACTTGCTGGCCAGCCAGGCCAGCCAAACTGACGGGCTGTGGTTCAATGAGAGCCTCTGTCTGGAAATGTAAGGTGGAGAGCAACCGAGAGACGCCCCTGACTCACGCATGAGCGCATATGCCCACACGCAGCGACAAACGTACAAATAAATACACAGAACAATCCCAAAAACCAAGCATACAAGAGACACCGAGACCAAAGAACTCGTCACCGTAGGCTGTGCTCTCTCCTGGAGCCCATCCGGGGTTAGTCTGACCTGCTGGGCATATTGTTACTGCGCTGCTGTGGCTGAGGAGCCGCTGCGATCTGCGTCGTTTGCACAGTGGAGTCTTCTTACAGGGGTGGAGAGGTGGCTTAGTGCCTAAGAGCCACCGGGATGCTCCTGCAGAGAAGAGTTTGGTTCCCAGCAGCTCACAACGGCCTGTGACTCCAGCGCGGCGTGGGGAGAGGGGAGGGGGGAGGGGGGACAGGACGGGAGTAGAAGTCGGGGTGGCAGGACGCCACGGTCGGAGGGGGCGGCCAGGGGACTGAGGAGGGGAGGAACAGGACCTGACAGGACACAATGGCGACACCTGGTGCCCTCTTGTGGTCTCCTTGGGCAACTGCATGCACGTTGTACACACGAGAAAAATAAATACATATTTAAAAGAGTAGGATGGTGCTGTGTGCTGGGAAATGGATGAAACTGGAGATCACGTTAAGTGAAATAATTATTAAGTGAAAATTTCTCATTTGTGAGTCCTAGAATTGTGTTGTTCTTTTGGTGTTTTGTGTTTTTGAGACAGGGTTTCTCTGTGTAGCCTTAACTCGCCTGGACTCATTTTTGTAGCCCAGGCTGGCCTCGAACTCACAGAGGTCTGCCAGCCTCGGCCTCCCGAGTGCTGGGATTACAGGTGCGCGCCACCACACGCAGCTCTTGAAGTCTGTATTCATGTATAAAGCCATATGTTTACACTATATATAAACGTAAAGACCACACACACGTGTATGACGTGAAAGCAGGAGGAGGTCGGGGAAGGGGGACTAACAGGAGGGAGAAGGGAACAGAAGGAGGGAGCAGGAGGGGTGAGACGGTGAAGTACATGACGTGCTGGAAAGGAAGCTGCTGCCTGACCCTAACAGCACGTGCCACGAATCTACACCAAGGAGAGAAAACCCGGGCCCTCGCTGGGCGATGTAAACACAAGCAAGCAGCGCAGAGAGGATGCGGGCTGTCCTCCAGGTGAGACAGGCGGCTCCGTGGCATAATGTTCTGGTCAGGGGCCGGGTTACCAGGTCTACCAGGGCAAGCTGTAGGCGGGGCTCATCTTCGGAGGGGGCCGGCTTGGTCACCAGGAAGGCTGCACCGGGGAGGCTGCTGCCTCGGCACCCTGAAACAACAAGGTGCAGAACCAGGGGGATTGTGGGAGAGGAAGCATCTTCAGTGTTGTGGAAACTATCTCCCTCACTCAGCAAACCTTCACCGGCCAGTACTCACCAGGCGCCAGGCTAGGAGCAGTTCAGTCGATAAAAATATGGATTCTGTAAGACCCTGTCTTCACAGTGGCCCCAGCTGGGCAGGCACAAGACGCCCAGGCGGCTTGTTCACTTGTGCTGACCAAGTATGAACCGGGTCTCCTTCCTGTAGTGTGACTGCCTTTCCTCTCCTCCCTCCAACCTCCTTCCTTCCCTTCCTTATTAAAAAAAATAAATAAATAAAAATAAAAAAATTTTACTTTTGTTTGTATTTATGTACATGTAGAAGTGTTCAGATGCTAGCTCTTCGTAAAGCGCCAGCTGGGAAGAAGGCATTCTATGGCTGTGTAAATGGCCTCCTCCCGGGATCCTTCCCCGCCTATAACCTATAGCCCCTCCTAGAGACCCCGAGGCCATGAGCAAGTAGGGCAGAATTGCACACAGCTGGTTGAGAGGGGTGGCTAGATGCCCAAGTGAGGGTCCTGAAACCCTTCCTGTCCCCTCCTGCCAGGAGGGAAGGGCAACAGGGCCAGCTGTGATCTCTGCAGATCAGGCCCCGCCAAACTCCTGAAGATGGCAGCAGCTTGGCTCGGAGGATGGTCCATGTGACAGGGCCTAGTCTCACTCTAGTCCTCATCTATAAGTATGAGAATCTTGGGACATTTACAAGTGCGTTTAGAATTATGGTGGGGAGCAGAGACCTCAAATTGAGGAAGAATTTGATGATGAGAAGGACAGGAAACGAGTAAGGAGAAGAAACAGGGAGATGGTAAACAAAGCAAAAACCGAAACAAACAAACAAAAAACCAATGAAGTTGGAGCCAGGCGGATGGCATGGTAAGAAAGCCTGCCGCTCTAGCTTGATGTCATAGCCACCTTCAGCTGTCATTTTATACAAGCTTACTATCGCCTAGGAAGAAGGAAGCCTCGACTGAGCAATAACCTCCGTCACGCTGGCCTGCAGGCTGCGGCCCAGCCCATTGTGGGTGGTGCCATGCCGAGACTGGTGGGCGTGGGCTGGGTAAAAAGACAGCAGAGGAGTTAGGTTCTGTTCCCCACAGGGACAAGGAAGCTCACATGCATCCATGGCTCCCTTCCCCGGGGACCTGCCGCCCTCTTCTGGCATAGACCTAAAATGAAATAAAGCAAATACTAAGAAGGAAAAGAAAGGCAGCTGAACGCGAGCCTGGGAGGAAGCCAGCAGGCTCTGTTTCCCCGTGATCTCTGCTTCAGGCTCCTGCCGTGAGTTTCTGCAGTTGGCTTCCCTACTTGACCTTTCATCCCTGAGTTGTTCTTGGTCATGGTGTTCATTAAGAACAAAAGAAAAGCAAACTAGGAGCTGAATTCAACCCCGAGATTTCATGAACCAACCTCAAAAGTTGTCTCTTTCACCGTGTGCACCCCCCACACACACACACACCACACACACACTGGTGTCCTGAGTTTGATTCCCAGAAGCCACATGATGGAAGGAGAAAAGCAACTTCTAAAAATCGTCCTCGGACCTCCACAGGCACTACATATGGGTAGCACATACAGACCCACACACAGCTTCGCGACAAAAACCACAGTCATTACCACGGTGATACTATGACTAAAAGAAAAATGTAAAACAAACTTGGAGGGTCTCAGAGACTGCGGAAGCACTCTTGGGGGTGTGGTGGCTAACAAAGCATGTAGGGAGAGAGGGGGTCCTGTCAGGTGACGCTCACAGGGCAGAGAAAGATGGAAACGGTGTTGCCAACAGTGTCTTTCAAGGTAAAATAGGCACCTGGCCTGCAGGTGGACAAACAAAGCAGTGGTTTGGTGGTAAGAAACACTCAAACTTGGAGCCCTCGGAGCAGTGCGGCCGGAGTCTGGATGCCTGGGGCTGCTTAGGATTGGAGGGTTGATGTGGCGCAGATCCTTGCAAACTCAAAAACCCTCTCAGTAGAGATGACTCACAGTCGGGGGCTCTTTGTTGCACAGGTGTCCCATCAAAGTCCTACGAAATCACCCTCAGAACTGGTTTTCCTCTTCCCTCCATCTCTCCTTCCTTCCTCAATCTCTCTGTTCCTCCCTCCTTCCTTCCCTCTCTACCTCCCTCCCTCATTTCCTCCTTCCCTTTCATTTCCCTCCCACCCTCTTACTTTCCTCCCTCCTCTCCTCTTCCTCCTTTTCTCTCCCCTCCCCTTGTTCTCTTCCTTTCTTCCCTCTCCCTCATTCCTCCTTCCTTTCATTCCTCCCTGTTTTCAGAGCCTCCACACACCAGACAAATGCTCTACCCAGTCAAACACACACACACACACACACACACACACACAAACACACACACACACACACACGCCGCCCGCTCTTTAGGACAATTTCTTCTTCCTCCCACTTAAGACTGTTACTAGCAGTCACCAGTCACCTCATTCGGTCCCATCCCTTCTGCTGAGGTGAGGTGAGGGTCAAGTCCCAGGCGCTGTCCAAGCTTCATCTTTCTGACCTGCTTCTTGGGGCCCAGCGGCTTCTGGTGCTCTGGACAAACAGTGAGCTATGATAAAGGCACATGGGCCTCACTCCAGACTGCCATTTCGTCTTCACCCCACTGGTGGTGCATGAAGGACTCTGGCCCTTGGGTTCTGGGGGTGGCTGAGCACTTGACACCCTGCACTGATGAAATGAAAACTGACAGCCATTTGTTAGGTGACGATGCCACACACCAAACTGACCTAAGTGAGAGGCAGGCTTTGTGGTAACGGGAGGGTGGGGAGATGCCTGCTCCCGCTGTGAGGGTGCGGCTGGCTTGTTTGAATAGTTTCCCAGGCTGGCAGAGAATCGAAGCCTACTGCTCAGGGATAAACAGGAACCCTGAGGCTCTCCCTGCTGAGGGCGGGCATTTGGCTGGGAAGCTTCATCCTTAGACGCCCAGTGGAACGGGCGGGCGTCTGAGGATGAGGCCACTGGAGGCAGGCACTTCTGTTTCACCAGATGTCGTGATTCTGGGGAAACGATTTAAGCACTGCATCTCACATCATATGTGTTGAGTAGGGAGATGATGATGGTGGAGATGATGATGGTGGAGATGATGATGGTGGAGATGATGATGGAGATGATGATGGTGGAGATGATGATGGTGGAGATGATGGTGGTGGAGATGATGATGGTGGAGATGATGATGGAGATGATGATGGTGGAGATGATGATGGTGGAGATGATGATGATGGGGATGATGACACAAAATCCATTAAGTTCTTGCTGTGACCACAAATTCCTGGAAAGCAGCTGCCTGCAAAGATTGCCTGGTTAGAACTGCAGTGATGGCTGGGGATGATGGTACATGGTTGGAATGCTACAGGTCTCAAAAGCTAAGAATGTCACCAGATAGCATCTGAGGGCCATACAAGCTTCCCCTCTCTAACTGACCACACCATGACCAAGGAAACTTATAAAAGAATTTAATCTGTGGCTCATGGTTTCAGAGGGTAGTGGAGTCCATGACCAGGATGGCGGCAGGCAGGCCGAAGACACCGGAGGAGCTGCTGAGAGCTTACATGTGGCCCACAAGCACGAGGCAGGGAGAGCTAACTGGGGATGTTGTGGCCTCCTGAAACCTCAAAGCCACCCCAGTGACACACCTCCAGCAAGGCCACGCCTCCTAATCCTCCCCAAACAGTTCCACCAACTGCAGACCAAGCAATCAAGCATATGAGCCTATGGGAGCCGTTCTCATTCAAACCACCACATGGATGGGCTCGCTAATGTATTTGAAACTGGCCTTGATTTACAGTGCTCTTTGTTCCACGTTGGAACACGGGACGTGGGTTAGCCTAAATCCGGGTTCCTGGGCCACACTCATTTCAGACGGCTCCGGAATAGACTGCATTTTACATTGCTACTTTTAAACGAGAAGTCCCAGTTCACTGCAAACGTGGTACAGTGATAGCTCAGGGACTGTATCGCTTCTCTGTGTCTCTCGGGGAACACGATTTTGAGAAAAAGTGATTCATTGAACGCTCCTGGCGAACATAGTGATGACTGTGAAGGAAAGTGACGCAGGAAACCCTCATGGCAAACATGGAGATGCAGACTGGCAAACCAACTGGTGGTGAGAGGATGCCTAACCAGAGAGGGCTGTCGGGAGGGTGTACCGGGTTGTCTAAGGTTGGGAATGAGCAATGAAGCCGGCTCCGTGGGCTTATGGGGCCTGTATCCCCTTCGTGTAAAATGTCTATAAAAAGGAGACGTGTCAGAATCCGGTGTCTCTTTGGTTGGTTGTGCCAGGCCACATGCTTCAGGTGACCGCAAATGCTCATGAGCACTGGACTGGGGACACACACCTTTAATCCCAGCACTCAAGAAGCAGAGGTGGGGGAGCTCTATGAGTTTGAGGCTAACCTGGTCTACATACTGAGTTCCAGGCCAGCCAAGGCTACATAGTGAGAGACCCAGTCTTTAAATAAATAGATAGATAGACAGATAGATAGCTAGATAGATAAATAAATCCCCCAAAGCAACCTTACTGGTCGCATGGCAATAGGACATTGTATTCGGGAGCATAGCACAAGGCTGGGTGTGGTGGACCTACAGTCCTGGCTTATATGGAAGCCAGGAAGGGAGGGGCTCTTGAGCCCATCTTTAAAGAGAATAAAGGCGAAGGAGAGTCTCTGAGAAACAGAATAGGGCAGGGTACTGCTTCAGAATGAAAGAAAACGGGTGTCGGGGGGGCCTGGTGGTGGTGTGCACCCCTAATCCTGCCCTCGGGGGCCGAGGCTGTGGCCCAGCGAACTTGCAGCTGTTCTGGACCATGTGGCAAGAGCTGGTCTCTTAAAGCACACATGAAGGCTTCCCTGGAAACCAAGACATCCTGGAACCGAAGGACTCAGCAGATGGTGAGATCCTGCTGCAGTTTCTGGGAGAGAAGGACGAAAGATAGAAACCGAGGAGGAGGGTTTCCGGGAGACACGGTGTGGTAAAGAATAGAAAGCCGGGCATTCTTATCGCTTATGCTAATTCTACTGTCCATATTTATTTTTTTATCTTTTAGGGTTTTTGTCACTATCGTTATTATTAGTTTTGTTTGTGGAAAGGTTTTGCCATGACACTCTGGCTGCCCTGGAACTCTCTGTGTAGACCAGGCTGGCCTCGAACTCACAGAGGTCCACTTGCCTACTACGCCTACTGAGTGCTGGAGTTAAAGGTGTACACCACCACACCAGAGTTTTTAAAATTTTTAATTAGGGGTGCGTGTGTGTGTGCGCGTGTGCGTGTGTGTTTTACCTGGGAACTAAACTTAGGTAATCAGTCTTGGTGACAAGCATTCCTAAGCTGATGAGCCACCTCACCCGCCATCAGTATTTCTCTACAGCAAGGAAAACTCTGAGGAACTGGACAGGACACTGAGAGCCTATGCATAGGTGTGGAAAATGAACCAGGATATCTGCTCTTTCGCAGCTTTCTTCCCTGTTTACCAGAGCAGAAGCCGGAAGAATTCGGAAAAATAGCAGTTACTTGAAGTCAGACTTATCCAGCACCTACTCTGAATGAAGCTACTGTTCCCGGTGTTGTCACTGTTGGAATAAGTCGCCCTTCCTGCCGCCCAGAGTGCGGCTGTTAATCCGGTAAGCACGTTCTTCCCGTGGCATCAAGCAGCTTGCCTTCAGCTAGCCAGGACTCACCGTCACTGCGTGTCTGGCCTGTAGGTATCAGCCACACACCAGCTCCTGTCCAGGGGAATGAAAGGAGCACACAGAGCTCCTTTGGCTGGTTGGTTGGTTGGTTGATTGGTCGGTTGATTGATTTTTGAGACAATATCCCACTATGTAGCTCTGGCTGTCCTGGAACTTCCGATGTAGTCCAGGCTGGCCTTGATTCTCCTGCTTCTGCCTCCTGAGCACAAAGGTATCCTTTCCATACTCGGCTGTTTATTCCCCTTTCTGAATCAAATTTTACACCAATGGAATCATATGACATGAACCTTTTTGCATTTGGCTTCTTTTTCTCGATTTTTGGTTTATTTGTTTGTTTGTTTTTTGGTGTGTGTGTTTAACATTTATTTAGGTATGTATGTGTGGATGTGTTTGCCACAGTTTGAATGTGGAGGTCAGAGGACCACCCAAGGGAGATGATTCTGTCCTTCCACCGTGCGAGTTCCAAGGACTGAACTCAGGTCATCGGTGTCTAGGCAGTGCCTTCTCTCTAGGACATCTCTCTAGGACATCTTGCTAGCCTATTTTTATGGTTGTTGTTGTTGTTGTTTTTCAGGCTTGGGCTGGCCTTTGATGGAGCTAAGAATGACTTTGAACTTCTGACCCTTGAAAATCCTGCCTCTAACATCTCACGGGCTGGGACTGAAGGTGTGCTTGGCCACACCCAGAAGATGTGGTATTGGTGTTGAACCCTGGGTTTTGTGCAAGCTAGCCAAGTGTCCAGGCCGTTAGCATTGTGTTTCGTCCTCTCCGTGCGAGCTGGTATTCCATCTGAACATGTCACCGTTTGTCATTCCGTTCATCCTCTGACGATGCCTAAGCTGCTCTCGACTGGTGCAAATGAGGGGGCTATGAGCATTTTGTACAAATGTTTTCATTTCTTTTGGATATAGGCTGCAGTGTTTTCTGGGACACGAGGCAAGCACACACTCACGGGAGACAGCTGGATGGTCTCCCCCAGTGCTTGCACAAATTATACCTCTAGAACATACCATTTCCCCGGAGGAAGACAGGCCAGGACAGACCTGAGCAAAGATAATGTTTAAAATGCCATCAGGGTTAGGTAGTCAGTTTCAAAGTGGCTTCTACAATGTCAGTGGGCATTGCCCTCGGCTGGGTCTCCTGGCATTGCTCGCAGGCAGCTTTCAATGCCTCCTCCAGTCCCCGTGTGAAATCTCACTCCCTAGGTTGCCTTGCCAATTGCTAAACTGAAAGTAGCTGAGTAGATTCACTTGCACTTAAGTGAGAATGGCTGTCAGACCTCACCCCACTACCAAAGTGCCTGTGCTTTAAATGGGGTCTGTAACAATTACTCGCTGCTGGTAGCTTTGGAGGACAGTCTGTCTTTCTGTACTCTGAAAGTTACCTGAGGGCTACCACGATGGTTTTTGATTATTAAAGGCTTTTAAACCTGATGACCTGAGTTTAACCCTCTGGACACACCTGGTGGAAGGAGAGAATCGACTCCTGCAAATTGTGTTTTCACACATACAAACACGCATGTAAAAAAAAAAATATAATGAAAGTTATGGAAGCCCTGGGCTACAACAGCACTTCTCTGTGAGGGTGTAGGCAGAAGGACTGTGAACTTGAGGCTAACCTGGGCTACGTACGTAGTGAGTTCCAGACTAGCCTCGGCTCATATAAACAATGTGAGCTGAAAAATGGCATTTGTCCTAAGCCGGGTGTGGTTCAAATCCCAGTCCATACTGTGTAAAGAAAGCAAATTCTTCCTGTGTCCATGCCCTAGCTCACTACTTATTCCTGATTTAGCACCAAACTCCTGTTCAGCCTTTAGCATTTGGCTTGCCTGACTTTTCAAAAGAACAAACTGTGGCATCGTTATCAGCACAGGGGCAGCCATATTGTGGGACTCAATACCCATCTATTGACTGGTACATGAATATGGAAGGGAATTTGCAAACTGCAGAGAGCCGCTGGCGTACTAATTTTAACAATGCTATTATTCTTTGTTGATTAAATCATTGAGATGGGCTCTTGCTATGTAGCCCGGGTTGGCCTGGGGCTGACAGCAATTCTCCTGCCTCGGTCTCCAGAGTGCCAGGATTACAGGGGCATGAGCCACCAGGCCAGGTAACAGAGCTGGGTTTATAGCTCCAAGGAGCCGATGGTGGGGAGACAGGACCCGGTCTGGAAGGGATCAAACTCGGGCTAGTTCACTGAGACGCTTCTCAGATCATCACCACCACCCCACCACCCCCAGACGTGGGAATCCCACACGCTCCGGGGGTCTGACTAGGAAGTGAGTGAGGAGGAACGCAAGGGTGAGAGAGGACACGCCTTCAAAGGAAATGCTCCCTCTACCTCTGCCATCCCATCCAAGAGTGCTAGGATTGCAAGCAATTGCCACCACGCCCGGTTCTCTGCGGTGCCGGGGAACAGAACCCAGGGCTCCGTGCCTGCCAGGCAAGCACTCTGCCAACGGAGCCACATTCCCAGCCCCGAGATGGTTTTTTTGCTGATGGGACGGAGCTCGCCGTCCTGTTGAGGACCGAGGCTAGCAAATCAGCAGCTTCCCCTCTCATTTAAAAAGGAAGGGTTCGTTTAAAGAAGGTTCTGTCTGGAAGCCTGCGCCCAGTCAACCCTGCGCGGAGACCGTCCTCCCCTCGAGGGTACCCGCTGCCCGCCCTCCGGGCCCTGGCCCTCCGCCCCGGCCGCGCCCCGGGCGCAGCCCCTTTTGGCACCGCGGCTCCCAGGTGCCCGGCGCGAAGGCGGAGCCGGACTGCAGCCGCCTGGGTGGCGCCAGCCGAGACCCCCGGGAGCTCGCGGGTCCCGGCGCTCCGGCTGCGACTCCCGCAGCATCCCCGGCCGCGGCTCCAGCATCCCCCGGGAAGTCTCCGGCGGCGCGCAGCCCGCGGACGCCGCCACCATGAGCGCGGGGCCGCGGAGGCCCGGCAGCCTGCCCGCGCTCTGCTCCGCGCTGCTCCTGCTGGGTCTGCAGCCGCCCCCCGCGCGCGCCGAGGGTGAGTGTCCGGGGGCCCCGGTGCTGCGGGGGGCGCGGGGGGACCCTGCGCCCCAGCAGCACCAGCCCGGCCCTTCCCCGCGCTCGCCGCCTCCTGCTTCCGCGGGGAGAGGGGGAGAGAGCTCGAGTGAAGTCACGTCTAGGCTGCCCTCGAACCTCCCCTGCCGGGACTGATTTTTTTCCACCTCCCTCCCTTTCTCAACGTCTGTTAAGTGGGCGTCCTTCCCCGAGGTGGAGGTTAGAAAATATTCGCGTTGTCCAGGAACGTGTTGAGCGGGGATCACGCCCCGGGCCAGCGGAGGAGCGAGAGGGTCCCGGGTGGGGAAACGGCTGGAGCCGGGGCCCGGGGGTGGCTGGGGGTGGGGTTAGGGGACCCACGGGCAGGGCGAGCGCGGCGGCCAGGGGGGGGTGGGTGCCTCGGGACTGGAGAGGGAAAACCAGGTACGGCCGGACCCACTTGGTTTTATTGAACCCGAATTCGGCTTCATTTAAAAAAAAAAAAGTATTTATTTTGCGTATGTGTTTGTTTACTTTGTTTTTCAAATCCGAATTCAGCTTTCATTTAAAAAGAGACAGTGTGTGTGCGCGCGCGCGCGTGTGTGTGTGCGCGTGTGTGTAGGCGCATGCTGGGCACACTGCGTGTGTCAGTCGGAAGGATCCGCCGCTTCCCCACGAACTGCGTGGCCCCGGGGTGGGGTCGGCGGGTCGGGCTGGCAGCGAGCACCCTTAACCGCGGGGCCATCTCGCGGGCCGTTGAATCCGGCTTTTGCTGCTTGCCTCAGACCAGCGGGTTTGGGGCCCCGTGTCCGAACCGTTTCCGTTTGAAAAGCCAGTTCAGCCCTGTTTAGCTGTCGAAGCAAAACGCCTCTGGCGGCGGAGCCGGAGGGGCTGCAGGGAGCCCGCGCCCCCCGGCCTCAGGAGGTCTCATCCTCGGCCAGGAGGGCGGAGGCCCTCAGCTGACCAAGGGAGCTCTGCGTGGACTGGATGTGGGAAATCCTAAGGAGCGAAGGTGAAGATCCGGGAAGGGAAAGCCTGCTGCTTGAGAAAATGGCCAGGTCACAGCCTGTCACTGACCCCACAGGTGCTGTCCCTCAGGGCCTGCACACCAGGCCACGTTTTCAGCGTCAGAAGGGCACACTTTTAACTTTAACGGCTGTTAGCGACCCCTATAGATTACCAGTGCACTCATGCGGCGGCGCTAGGGATGTATCCCGCCGCCGAGCCGGTTAGTCAGCCCCCATCATTCTTTTTTTATAATTTAAAATATTTAATTTAGAGATTAAAAAAAAAAAAGACCTAGGTATGCTTCATAGAAGTTACCGTTTAGAAATGCAGAGCCGCGGTTTTAAAAATAGGCGCGTGTAAACGTTTTGTTGTGCAGACGGTGTTTGTGCACTTAATTCTAGAACATTCCATCACCGCCGCGTGAACCGCCGCACCTCCCTGCAGGCCGCCCACCGGTAATGCTTCGGTATTTCTGGCCCGATGCTGAGATCCCAAAAGTCAACCGATTTTAAAGAATGCAAGTAGGGTGGGTTGGGGTTAGAACTAACTTTTGAACAATGTCTACTTTTGTTCCAATCTTAATTCCTTCGAGGGGAAGCCCCTTCCACCCTGTTTTTATAGAGTTTCACCCCATTATGAACGCTTAAGCGGAATGCCGCATGGATAAAGATCAAAGTTTTGTGTCTCTCTGGCTTGGGGAGGGGCGTGGAAAATAGAAGGCGGGGTTGTGTTTCAGCAGAGAGAAACTGAGGACCGCCAGGGTGTGTGTGTGTGTGTGTGTGTGTGTGTGTTATTTCTGGAAAGGCTTCCTGTTTCCCCTCACACACACCTTCCTTCCCCATCTCTCCACTTGACCTATGGAGAATCATGAGCACACTCCATTAAAACAAAAACAAGCTCCACTTGCTTAGCCCTCCCTTGCATAGCCGAGCCATGGAAGAACCTTAAAGTCCATCGTGAAAGTATCCATCCTGGATCTGTTGGTTGGGGGCGGGGGGCAGACTGGCTGTTAAGCTGAGACTCATTGTTATACATACTTGAAGAGATCTGGACCAGAACAGTCTCCAAACATATTAACATTCAAACAAAACATTTAGTTTGTATCTGACTCATTGGACATGTCTCCCAGACACAAAGCAGAGGGACTACATCTCTGTATTTTACTTTGTTTTTCATATATGTGTGGTGTGTGTGTGTGTGTGCTCCACTTGCTTGTGGAGTCCAGCAGTCAGTCCTGAGGGTTTTTCTCAACCCCTTTCTAGTTTTATGGGATTTTTTAAATGTCTGGTTTTTATTATTTTTAATTACTGTGTGTGTGTGTGTGTGTGTGTGTGTGCATGAAGCAGGTGCTTTCCGAGGCCAGGGCTGTGGGACTCCCCAGGAGCTGGAGGTGGAGGGTTGTGGGGACCCCTGTGCGGGTGCTGGGAGCCAGTCTCTGGTCCTCTGTGAGAGCAGTGTGTGCTGTTAACGCTATAGCTGTGGCCTCCCCACCTTGTCCTTTGGAGGCAGGGTCCCTCAGTGAACGGGGAGCGCGCTTGTCATCCAGTCCAGGGTTCTCCACCTCCCCCGGGCCGGGATTACAGGCGTGTGCAGCTGCACTCAGAGTTTGTGTAATTGGAGTGGGGGAGGTGAGCACACACCAGTCACTCGTGCAGGTCCCAGACAACTTTTGGAGCCATTTCTCTCCTTCGGCCTTTATATGAGTTCCAGGATCAAACTCGGGTGGTCAGACTCGTGTGGCAAGCTCTCTGACCCCCAGGGCCATCTTGCCTGCCCATGTGGGCGCTATGGATGGAGCCAAGTCCTGGTGTTAGAGCTGCAAGCACTTCACCAACTGAGTTATCTCCTAAAACCTTTTGTTTTTATTTTTAAAATGGAAAAAATGTGCATATTAACTAAATGCAGATGGACTGTCTGGGTAATGCTTGGAGTGGAAGACTCATGCACTCAGTCCGTGTTTATTGAGTAACTACTGCACACCAGGTAATGGCGTGCTGACAAAGACAGGATGATGAAGAGAAATGGGCCCTTCTATCAGGGAGCTTTTTTTTTTTTTAAGATTTATTTACTCGAGGAATGGGTACAGAAATTGTGGTATTTTTACACAATGGAATACTACTCAGCAATCAAAAAGGAGGAAATCATGAAATTTGCAGGCAAATGGTGGAATCTAGAAAAGATCATCTTGAGTGAAATATCCCAGAAGGAGAAAGACAAACACGGTATATACTCACTTATATAGACCTATAACATGTGATAAACATAATGAAATTTGTACACCTAAAAAAGATAATCAAGAGAGCAGACATGAGGTAAGATGATCAATCCTCGTTTTGAAAGACAGATGGGATACGCATTGAACATTGACAGGAGTCTACTGAACGCATTGGAAAGACTCTAACTAGCGGTGTTTTCAAAGCAAAGACTCGTGACCAAACCTTTGGCAGGGTGCAGGGAATCATAAGAAAGAAGGGGAGTTAGACTGATGAGGAAAGGATAGGAGCTCCACAAGGACCAAAGATATCTGGGCACAGGGTCTTTTCTGAGACTGACATGCAACCAAGGACCATGTATGAATGTAACCTAGAACCTCTGCTCAGATGTAGCCTGTGGTAGCTCAGTAACCAATTGGTTTCCCATAGTGAGGGGAACAAGGACTATTTCTAACAGGAACTCAAAGGCTGGCTCTTTGGCCTCCCCACCCCCCAAGGGAGGAGCGGTCCTGTTAGGCCACAGAGGAGAGCTTTGCAGCCAGTCCTGAGGATACCTGATAAAACAGGATCAGATGAATGGGGAGGAGGTCCCCCCTATCAGTGGACTTGGCAAGGGGCACGGTGGAGAGGAGGGAGGGAGGGAGGGACTGGGAGGGAATGAGGGATCGGGACACGGCTGGGGTACAGATTTAATAAAATGTAACTGATAAGAAAAAAAATAAAATACGAGAAAAAAAACAAAACTAACATAATTATATTCTTACCATACTGTTATATATATAAAAAAAAAAAAAGATTTATTTACTCATTATGTATACAGTGTTCTGCCTGCATGTACACCTGCACACCAGAAGAGGGTAGTAGATATCATTATAGATGGTTGTGAGCCACCATGTGGTTGCTGGGAATTGAACTCAAGACCTCAGGAAGAGCAGCCAGTGCTCTTACCTTGAGTCATCTCTCCAGCCCTCCTATCAGGGAGCTTTAAAAATGCCCCCCCCGGGGGGGGTAGACAGGCATAGTGGTACACTTTTAATTCCATTGCTCGGGGAGTCAGAGGCAGGTAGATCTCTGAGTTTGAGACCAGCCTGGTCTATAGAGTTCCAGGGCTGCACAGAACCCTGTCTCAAAAAAGCAAGCCTTCCCTGTGAGAAGGTTGGTTGACCTGAAAGGGGTCTCGACCCACAGGTGGAGAACCCCTGCTCTAAGTCGCCAGCTGGGTGGACACAGCAATCTGGAGCTGCCCAGGGCTTTCCAAAGCTTTCCTTTGTCCCTCCAGGGGGCTGCTGATGCTCCCTGTGCTACATTTTATTGTTTCCCCCAGAAGCTCTCTCTTGCTTTCAGCCTGGGTTCCACCTCTTCCTCTGCTCATGGTTTCACCCCCCCCCACACACACACACCAGCTGTATCCCGAACTCTTTATTGGCCACACACGCAAAGACAGATGGGCTCCAGGGAGTCAGGGTGTGGCAAGTGAGGTCCCTGTCTTTCGCAGTGGGACAGAAGCCTAGCAGACACAAGCGATTTTGTTGTGGGGAGTCCCTGTAGCGTCCCGAGGGACAAGGAGATGCAGTGAGGACTGACCCTGGGCACCAAGACAGCCATGCAAGGGGCGCAGGACCGTGAGCCTTGTCACATCCTTTTTGGAGGAAGGATTAAACAAAGCAAAGCCAACACACACACACACACACACACACACACACACACACACACACACACA
>NW_026586383.1:3892646-3893155 GCF_907164565.1 Psammomys obesus
CACACACACACACACACACACACACACACACACACACACACACACACCAGGGTCTCACTGTGGACCACGGTGGCCTGTAGAACTCAGATATCTGCCTGTCTTTGTCCCCTGGCCCCCTGCCCCCTGCCGTGCTAGGATTAAAGACATGTGTCACCATACCAGGCTAATTCAAATCCATGCCAGATCATCTGGTTGGGGTGTGTGTGTGTGTGTAAGAGAGAGGGAGAGAAGGAGCGTGTACATAAGTGTGTGTGTGTGTGGGAGCCACAGAGCAACCTCAGCTGTTGTACTCAGGAGCCACCCACCTTGCTCTTTTGAGACAGGGTCTCCCACTGGCCTGAGACTCCCCAGGGAGGCCAGGTGGGCTGGCCAGTGAGCCTGGAATCTGCCTGTGCCCACCTCCTCAGCACTGACTACAGATCAGCACCACACCTCACTCCAGTTCTGGGTGGTTTCTACAAGTCATCACACCCCCAAACAGGTGATCCACCACTCTCTCTCCCACCTCA
>NW_026586383.1:3893165-3908327 GCF_907164565.1 Psammomys obesus
CACACACACACACACACACACACACACACACGCACACACATGTACACACATGCACACACATAAACTTTAAAAAATAAAAATAAAAGTTTAGAAGGAGTCTAACAGGGAAGGCAGACAGGGCAGTGAGAACCTGTGAAGTGAAAAGTGAAGGCGGCCAAGCAATAGTGCAATATTAGACAGAGTTCACAGCGGTGCGGCAGAGGAGATCACGATGATCCAGTGTTTCAGAGAACCTCTGGAGATGGTGTGCATGTATCTGCTATGGTCAAAAGGCACTAGCAAGAAGTGGATGCTTACTGTGGCTCCCAGTCTGAGGGTGGTGTCCATCATGGTGCCCAGCTGCAGGAGCTTAAGACTGCTGTGTTCACTGTGCCCACATCCGGGGAGCAGAGAGGAACGAAGGCTGTTGTCCATCAGCCCCTTTTTTTCCCAGACGTGGTGGGGTGGCCCCAGTCACTCTGAGGACGTTAAACAGCCCCGTGTGCCCCTCCACAGTCACCTGCAGCCGTATCTCCTAAGACGATAGTGAAGATTGATCCTCCCAAGACACAGCCATGATTTTCCAGCTTGGGGTGATGGGGCTGGGTAGGTATACCGTGAGAGCTGTCCATCACTGACGTCAAGGGATGTGTCAGGAAATGTGACTGCTGGGTTTTGTCCACAAGTGTCATCCTCCCACAGACTGGTGCAAGTGCCCGAGCCTGGAAAGAGCCAGGTTTCTAGGGAATGAGAACAGAGCCCTGGCCGTGTCCACTACAGATCCTGATGCTCATGGCTCAGGCTCTCACCTCTCTGCCTAGGGAGGGGCATACCTGGAAATAATCCCTTTCCTGGGCTGGAGAACTGGCTGAGATTAAGAGCACTCATCGCTCTTGCAGAGGACCCAGGTTTAATTCCCAGCATCCACGTGAAGCCCCATGATGTGGTACGCATGTATACAAGCATGCATTGCGTGCATGAAAAACACTGATACACATAAAATAATTAACTAAATAAATCTGCGAAAAAAATTTATGTGCATTGGTTTTCGCCCACATGCATGTCTGTGCGAGGGCATCAGACCCCCTGGAACTGGAGTGACAAGAGAGTTGTGAGCTGCCATGTGGGTCCTGGGAATTGAACCCTGATCCCGTGCAAGAGCAGCCAGTGCTCTTAACTGCTGAGCCATCTGTCCAATACCATAAATAAACCTTTAAAAAAAAAAAAGATTTCTATTCTGAAAAGAGAAATGTACAGGATTTGGGAAACTGCCTGTGGGAGGGAAAAATTCAACTTCCTGTTGGAGAACTCAGCCAAGCGGGGAGGAGAAAACCGGTAAGAAGTCTCTAGCGGCGTCTCTGTGCGCCACGGTGAGTAGCTAGATCCTCATTATCAGGGACACATGCAGCTGAACAGGGCTGCTGGTGTGCTGGAGGAGAAGGCCAGGCTCCTCACTCGCTCTCAGAAACAAGTTCCGCCTGGCTGCCCACTGGGAAGTGTTAAAAATATTGGCCCTTGGGAGCTGACCCTGAAGGACTTAATCTGAATAATCAGGCCCTGAGGGGGCCTGTCCGTCAGAGATAGGGTGGCATGTAGTGCAGGCTAGACTAGAAATCACCCTGTAGCTAAAATGGCTTCCGGTCTTCCCGCCTGTGGCTCCCAAGTGTGGCATTGCAAGCGCGAGCTCCCAGGCTCCACCGCCGAGCTTTTTAAAACCTCCCCAGAGAGGTCTGTGTGCAGTCGACCTTGAGAGGTACTTTTCAAACTCATGGCTTCCCAAACTTCTCTTTAAATTTTCTTCATTTGTTTATTGTGTGCGTGCGCGCACACACACGTGGGGACATGAGTGCCACTGCGCGTGCATGTGGCGGTCAGGGGGGTAACAAGTGCAAGTCAGTTCTTTTCTCCCACCGTGTGGCTCCTGGGCATCAAGCTCAGACTTGCCAGGAAGTGCTCTGACCCGCCGAGCTGCCTCCCCAGCCCCAGATTCCTCTCAGCCTTAGAGACACCAGACCAAGGTGTTAAAAGCACAGATCCTTGGGCTGCATCTGATGTACCGGATCACCGCGTCCAGGGAGGACGCCAGAAGAACTGGGAAACATGAGCACGGCCGTGAACACTGGCAGGGGCTTGCCACGCATTCATCAGCGACCAGCCTGTCTTCCAGCATGAGCTCCCTGCCTAGGGAAGGGCCTCCATTCGCTGGGTTCCATGGAAGTCTGTCGGAACCAGCTCTCCATCTGTCCAGTCAAATAACCAGGAGATGTGGCCTTGTCCTCACAAACATCTACAGAGAGCAGATCTGTCCTGAAAGACTCTGGGTAGAGCCTCTCTAGACGGGGAGACCCCGCTTCCCAAGAATCAGCGAGACCAGCCTTCGGATGCAAGCCGCAAGAGGTTTATTTCGATACACGGGTACCCGGGGCGACAAAGCCTTTCGGAAGACCTGCGCGCCTCTCGGTTGGGGTAACGGGTTTTTATAGGGCTCGGGAGCAAGAAGCACGTTTACAGAAGCGAGAAGCATAGTTACGGGGATCTGATTGGGGGATTTGAACAAAGCCATAGTTAGGTTACGTATTTGGAGCAGGGAAGGCGGGAAAGCAGATGTGGGCTAAGTCACGTAGCCGGTTTAGAGAAGGCGGGAAAGACTCCCGGTTCTTATCTTGGGTGTCCCAATTGTTTCAGGCGCCCAACCGCAGATACCCTGTGGTTGGACACCTGTCCTGCCCTGCCTCTGACCCTGCATTGCTTGTAAAATAGTGTTGCCAGCATTATGCTAGGGCTTTTTATTTTTTCAGTCTGTCCATCTCTGTCTCCCATATAAAGAAATTCAAACAACCGTTTGGATCCGACATTAGCAGTGTCGGACCCCTGAGAGAAACATGACAGAGCTTTGTCCCTCTGGTGATCTGAAGGAAATAGGTCCTCTTTAGCTTTTGGGACATGACGTGCCCCTCCAAAGTACAGTCAACTCACAGTGAATGACAGCTTGGCGGCACTGAGGTGTAGCTGTAGGGCAGCTCCAAGTTTTGTGGCTCCTGTGCTAATCCTGCCTAGACTCATTTATAAGTCTAGAAATCTATAGATTCTAAATCTGCTTGTGGCTTGGAGGTAGCCCTGATCCGGGGGAACTCAAGAGCCACCACCCTGTCTGCAATGGTGAGTTTCTGGAGGGGGTAAGGCTGGCAGTGAGGAGCAGGACACCTGACCCCCTTTGGCCTCCAGACAAGTGTACATGGCAGGCACACCTGCACACACAGAAATACACAGAGACACATACACACACCCTTCACACACACACTTCACATACAGTCCATACAACACACCACTAAAATAAATTAAAATGCAGGAGATCAGAAAACGGAAAGGCTAAGCAGCTGTCCCAGATTAAAATAGGATAAGAGACTTGGTAAAGAAATGCAATCCTGGATTGTATCCTGGACTAGAAAAAAACAGCTATATTTGATGATATTTGAATATGGACTGTGAACTGAATAGCTTGATACCAATGTCTGAATGTCGTGATTTTGAGAATTACTGCTGCTGTGGTAGGAGAGCATCCTCACTCTTGGGAAATGCAGAGTCTCTTGAGGTGAAGGGCGTTGTGGCTACAACCTATTCTCAAACGTACCAGAGGAGAATTTACTAATGACTGTGCATGTCCTCCCTCGAAGTTGTGAGTTTTTCCTAGTGACATGTGAACAGACATTCTCCCCTCAGTGAGGCCACCAATGGCAGAACAAGAAACAGTCCTACTCAAGCCTCGGGGTCACTCAGGGGCACGTGGCCAGCCCACCCAGCATGAGTGTCCGCTAAGGACAGCTGCATGCCTCATGCTCCCCTCATAAGTTGTCCTGCCGTCCTGCCTTAGATGGACCGCATAAGCCATTCCTCACAGCCTCCCAGACTTCATAATGGAGAGGCCGCTCTTCCCTTGTGGCCTTGATGGACTACAGAGTTGACAAGGGACATGGGTTATTGGGAGAAGGATGACCTTCTCGGCCAAAGCAAGCATTGGCTCGTCAAGGGATTCCTACGTGCTTACAAGCACTGCTCAGCTGAGCCCTCCAGAGGTTTCCCAATACATGCAGAGATGATAAGGCTCAGCTGAGAGGACCCCAAGGAGGAGAGGGGAGGCCCAGCTCAGAGGGCCGGAGATTCCTATTGTGCATAGGTAAGGCCACACTTAGTTCCCCAGCAAAATACCCTCTTTTTACCCCCTCTCTGGGTGGTGCATCATGGCTGTGTTGCCATGATGCTGGTCCCCTCTTGCAAGACCAGGAGAATGAAGGGTGCTAACTTCATACATACGTCTGCTAAAATGCCCAGAGGGAAGACCGGCCTGGCTCATGCCCGCACAGCGCCCTCCATGCTCCTTTAAAGCAGAGTTCATCACTGGCATAGACGCATCCTTTTCTTTCTGGTGTTTTTGTTTCGGTGAATTTCTAGTGCCGTGCTGATCTCACTTAGGCGAATGGGTGCAGTTATTTTTAACTGAAGGGATGCTGGTTAAATAAGACTCTTCCATTTGGTGCCACCCACCCCGCTTTGGCAACTTCTTGGTGGGGTCTGTAGCCAGGGTCTGGAGGCCTCCCTTCTACTCTGCCACACCTGAGGACCACGCTCTGCTGACGTTTCTGCCCCCTGAGATAGAGCTGGCCTCACCTCCCTTCTGCAGGGCCACTGTCACCCCATGCCTGACAGAATGGACACTTGTGGTATGCCTTAAGAGGCTGGTGTCCACTGTCCCCCAGATGGATGGGGAGTTTTGAGAGGAAGCGCTTCCAGGACGCCTGGGAAAGTGCCCCTGCCTCTTCTTTGGGAGAATTTTCCAGCGGCGCCATCTCTCTAGCCTCTCCTCCGCCTGTCTTTTAACCTCCATCTTCGTGTGCTTTCGAGGCCAGAGTCTGTGGTCAGGACTGATGCCCCTTCAAGATTTGAGTGTCCCATGCTCAGGTTGGCTCAGATTGCAGTCTAGTGACTCCATGTCACAGAAGCAAGTGAAATACAGGTGCGTCCTCCCCACTCTGCCCCTCACCGGGCCCCTGCACCCTGTCTCTTGTGGAATTTCTAGACTTCTGGCTTTGGCGGATGGTGCAGTGGTTCTCAGCCTTCCTAATGCGGCATCTCTTAATTCAGTTCCTCATGTTTTGGTGCCCCCCAGCCATAAAATTATTTCCGTTGCCACCTCAAAACTGTAATTTTACTACTGTTTTGAATTGTAATGTAAGTATCTGTGGGTTTTTTGTTTTGTTTTTGTTTTTTTTTCATGGTCTTAGGCAACTCCTGTGAAAGGGTCATTCATCCCAAAGGGCTTGAGACCCGCAGGTTGAGAGCCACTGTTTTTCAGGCATCCAAGCTGGAAAGCCATGATGAACAGCAGCAAGGACGATGTTTGTGCATCTGAGACTTGTCCCCAGCCTTATCTGGGGACACTGAGAAGAGTTCTCTCAGGGGAAGAACACCGGGCTTGATTTTTAGGAGGAGAGAGGAAGCAGTTATGGGCTCTTGGCTAGGATGTGGGTTTTGAGCATCTGTGGTTGTTCTAGTCGCTGGAGGTGGAACGTAGAGCCTTGCTCCCCACATGGAGACCCGTGTCTGTGAGCAAAGGCAGGTCTGTGCCAAGCTTCAGTTTGTTCTGAGGGAAAAGCATCTAAATTCAATACTGCTTGGGGGCCAGGACCCAGACTCCTTCCATTTCCTGGTTGCAAATCCGGGCTGTGTACTTCTGTGCCTGGAGAAGAATGTTAGGACTCCTGGTGCACAGTTAGCCCTGGACAGATGAGCTGGACCAGTAAATCACTTAGCCTGCCTGATCCAGGGGCAAACTCAAGCTCAAGTGTGAACTGTGACCCTGAGTCGTGTCCAGCTCAACAAGAAGTCTACACAGAGAGTAATGACAGCCTGTCTTTTTCACTCTACCCCTACACAACTTCTAATGCACAAATTACCCGTGCTTTTCTTTCGAAGTCACTGAACAAGGTTAAGAACGCATAGAATAACGTGCGCACAGTTAAGTAACCCCTTTGTCTAGGTATGAAGCTAAGAGAGAGCCGGGTGCCCAGCTGGGTAGAACACGTGCCTCACCTGTGTGAGGCCCTGGGTTCAGTTCCCAGGAGCTCAAACAAAAAAGTAAAAGAAAACAAACTGATAACTTAAGACTGACGTGAGTCCTGGACGCGTCTATGGTTCCAACACTGTGTTTTTCTGCTGCTATAAAGCACATCTGACCCGAAGCAACTTGGGGAGGAAAGGGTTTATGTGGCTTACATTCTGGGTTACAGTCCATCACTGGGGGAAGTCGGGAAGCAAACAGGAACCAAAGGAACGCTGCTTCCTAGCTCACTCACTGGCTCACGCTTAGCGAGCTTTCTCATACAGCCCAACCCACCTGCCTAGGGATGGTGCCACCCAGAGTGGGCTAGCCCCTCCCATGCTGTTCAGCCATCAAGACCATCTCTCACAGACATGCTCACAAACCAAGGTTCCCTCTTGCCAGATGATGCTAGGCTAACCCCTTCACTCACTGGGCCGTCTCGCCAGCCTGCCCTATCTCTTTTTTGAGTGATTTGGCTGCATAAGCACTAAAAGAAAAGATGGTGAAATATGAGAAGAAATCTGAAATTCAAAATATTTTCTTTTTTTGAAAAAAAAAAAAAAAGGCTTCTTTGCTTTGATGTGGCACTTCTACAGATTTATCCTCATAAAATAAAATATGGGGCTGGGAGATGGACCAGAGGGGAAAGTGTTTGCTGTGTAAGCAGTAAGACCTGAGCTTGGCTGCCCAGCACCCACATAAAAGCCAAGAGTTATGGTGCATGTTTGTAACCCCAGTGCTGGGGGACGGAGACAGGACCCTGGGGCTCACTGGCTAGCTGGTCTAGTGATAAGTGAGCTCCAGGTTCTGTGGGTGACCTTGTCTCAGAAAGGAAGGTGGAGAGCAATGGAGGAGGACAGAAGACAGAAGCCGCTGGGCTCTACACATGCACACACGAACAAGTGCTCACACACAGGCACACACGCAGGTACACACACATACATGCACACTCAGAGAGGGAGGGCCTACAATCCCAGCACTGAAGAAGTAGAGACCAGATGGTGCCCAGCGCTCCCTGGCCAGCCAGTCTTGCTGACTCTGAGCACCAGGTTCAGTGAAAGACTCTGACTCAAAATATGAAGTGGAGAGCAGTAGAGGAAGACACCTGATGTTGACTTCTGGCCTCTGCACACAGGCACACACGCACACAGACACACACACACACACACACACGCACACAGGCACACACAAGATAAAGAAGTAAAGTGTTTACAGACATGCCCACACGCAGCTGTTCATGGTAACACTGTTTACTGTGTTGAAAACAATGGAATGGATGTAAAAGTCTGTCTTCTGATGAAATGATGCATTCCACAGTGTAGCCTTTCACAAGGTTGAGGGAGATTATAGTCCTAATGATCTAAAACCTATTTTAGATCAGTTTCTGGCTTTCTCAACACATGAGCACCTTAGAAGCCATGCTCTGTACTAACACACACACACACACACACACACACACTGGTGAAGAGCACTTGCTGTTCCTGCAGAGGACCAGATTTTGGTTCCCAGCATCCACATGGCATTGGGTGGTTTATAACCATCTCTAACTCCAAGTCTAGGGAAGCTGACACTCTTTGGCTACCCACGCCTCTCTCTCTCTGTGTCTCTCTCTCCTCTCTTACACACATATCCATACAAAATAATAAAATAAATATTTTTTAAAAGAAGTGGAAAAATAAAAACCAAACAACCAGCTGGGTGTGGTGGCGATTGCCTTTAATTCCAGTATTCAGGAGACAGAGGCAGGTAGATCTCTGAGTTCAAGGCCAGCTTGGTATGCAGAATGAAGTCTAAGCCAGCCAGAGCTGCACAGTGAGACTCCCCTACTCCAGACCCCCCCCCCAGAGAAAGAGAAAAGAAATGGAAAAAGGAGAATCACTACAGATTTTGTGAATACTGAAAGAATCATTAAATAATATAAATATATAAATAGGGTTGGAGAAATGGCTCATCAGGCACCTCACGTGTCTGTCAGCTAGTTTGATTCACCAGTACACAGGCTGGGTGACTTACAGCCACCTGTAAGCCCAGCTGGAGGGCTTCCAATGCCCTTCTTGTTCTCTGTGCACAAACCTACAAACAGACACACAAATCCATATGATTAAATACAAAAAAGACCTAAGTGGCTGTGCCCTCAGCTTTGAAAACCTAGATGAAATAAACCTGTTCACTGTGAGAACAGGCTAGCAAAACTGTTAAGAAGAAAGGAGCAATCTCACTGAGCCTCTCTCTGTCAAAGAACAGAATAAATAATAACTCTTAAACAGAGCATCAGGCACAGATGGGCCCAGGCATTTTAAGGAAGAAATTATGCTGATTCTCTACAAAATTTTCCAGACGTTAAAAGCAGGAGGAATACTTCCTAATTCATTCCATGAGGCCATTATTACCTCCAAACCAAAACCAGACAAGACATTCCAAGAAAAGAGGCTCACAGACCAATATATCTCATGAACACAGACAAGAAAACATTAGCAAATCCAATCTAATGAGATATAAAAGAATCACATAAGCCAGGCGTGGTGACATGCCTGGACCGTGTTGATCCATGAGAAAAGCAGCGGCTCACATCCAGTACCCATGCATGATAAAATAAACTTTTCATCAGTACTGGAATAGAGAGGGACTTTTTCACATCACCAGAGAACATCTAGAAAAAAATCCCTGCTTCTCCCGTGCCCCTGAATGTGAGAGATCCGATCTTTCTCAGTAATGTCACAGTTCATGCACCTCTCATCCCTGCTGTCCAACATCAGCTGGAAGGTATAGCTGGTACCGTAAGGACATAAATGGCAGGTAAGGGGGGAATAGAGCTATTACTAAATGGTTAAGAGCATTCTTCCAGAGAGCCCAAGTTTGGTTTCCAGCACACAAACCAAGTGGTTTATGACCATCTGCCCGTAACTCCAGTTCCAGGGAATCCAACATACACATAAGTAAAAATAATAAAAGTCCGTCTTTTTTTAAAAATAAAAGGTAGACAGAGCAGTAAAGGAAAGCTAAAATTGTATTTGTCTGCAGATAAAATGACTGTGTAGGTAGAAAACCCCCAAACAATGCTTTAACATTTCTTTATTCTTACGTGTGTGTGCCATGTAGAGGTCAGAGGATAACTTGTGGGACTTGATTCTCTCCTTCCACCATGTGGGTTCTGGGGATAGATTCCAGGCCATCAGGCTTGCAGGCAAGTGCACTTACCTAAAACCTAACCTAAAACCCAAAACCTAAAACAACTGGCAAACTGTCTTGAAACTGATCATAGCAAAGTTGTATAATACAAATTAAAATGCATATGGAGTTGACTTTGTCAGTTTGACATAACCTAGTCACTTTCAAAGAGAGTCCCAATGAGGGATTATCACCGTTAGGTTGCTGTCATCATGGCTGTGAAAAATGGTCTTAATTGATGTGGGGAGACCCAGCCCACTGTGGGCAGCACCATCCCTAGGCAGGATGGTCCAGAAGAGTGGAGACCTTGAGCTGAGCACAAGCAAAAAGGTGAGCTAGCACACAAGCATTCGTGTCTCTCTACCATCTGGATGAGAGACTATGGTCTCTCACCATTCCGTCAATGGCAGACTATGACCTGAATCATAAGCTGAACAAACTTTTGTCCCCTAAGTTGCTTTTAGTCAGGGTATTTTATCACAGCAACAGAAAGAAAACTACAATACAGAATTAACAAAAACGAATATTTCACTTTCCTGTGTAACAGCAGTGAACAGTGGAACTTGAAATTCAAAACATAGTACTTATAGGAGTGCCTGCAAAATGGAACACCTAGATCTAAATCTAAAACTAATGTTAACTAAGGTTAAGTACGATGAAAACTACAAAACACTGAGGAAATAAAGAAAGAAAACTGTTCCATGTGAACAGTAAGACAATATTGTCAACATGGGTCTTCCCAAGTTAATTTCTTTTGATACAATACCATAATCAAAATGCCCAGAAGTTATTTTATGGATATAATCAATTGCTATAGACAATATCGCTAAAGGACTCAAAGCAGCCAACTCAATACAAACAACAACATCAGAGCTCTGCTGCGGCTGGATTTCAGGACTCCTGTAAAGTCACAGGAAGCGATAGAGAGTGTGGCTTGGGGGAGAGTAAGACCCATAGATGAGAACAGAGAGCTCAGAACTAGAATCACATAAATTCAGCCAATTGGTCTTTGACAAAGGAACAAAGAAACATGGTGGAATAAAAACACTTTTAGCAACTTAGATACCAGAGAAGCTGGGCATCCAGAAGCTTTCCTTGAACCCCTCACAAAGAGAGCTCAGCATGAATCCCAGATTCAAATATAAATTAGTAAGCCCCAAACTCCTGAAGATAGCACAGGAATAGCCCAGGTGCCTTGGATATGGCAGTGAGCTTCTAGGCATGACACCAAAGGGCCAAGCTGTTAAAGATGCAATTGATAAGTAGGGCTTCTTAGATTGAATTCTTTCCCACAGATGTCAACACAAACAGAATGAGAAGAGGTGCCATAGGCTGAGACATGTCTGCAGAAGCCATGAAGGATTGCCACATGAAGCAAAGAGCTCTCAAAACTCAGCAATAATAAGAACAACTTGTTTTTTAAAATGGAAAAAATACCTGAATAAATACCTCACCGAAGAATCAGAGACAGCAAACGTATGAAAAGAGAAACACATACTATCACTGGTATAGGTCAGCTCTGTTGCTGCGATAATATACCCTGATGAAAAGCAGATCATGGAGAAAGAAAGGGGCTATTTTAGTGCATAGTATAAGATCACAGTCTGTAAGCACAGGGACTTCAAACAGGGAGTCACATCACAACCCTACTCTGGAGCAGAGCGGGAGCAATGCATATATGCCCACGCATTGCTTGCTTTTCTGTGTGCATTTTTCTTCACTCTTACATAGTTCAGAACCCCTTGCCTAGGGAATGATTCCTCCCACAGAGGGCGAGGCCTTCCTACACCAATTGACTTAATTAAAACAGTCTCCACAGACGTGTCCACAGGCCAACCCAATGTCCCTCACTGAGACCGTCCATCCAGATGAGTCTAGCTTGTGTCAATTAAAACTGACTATCACAGCTTCATTTCTATCAAACCAGCCAAAATCCAAAACTCTGGCACCTTAGAGTCCTCGCAAGAGCACAGACAATAGAGTCTTTTAGTCACTGTTATTTGCTGCCTCACCTACCTTGAAAGACAGTTGACAATCTTACTAAATTGAAATTGTTTTTTGGGGGGTGGGAATGTATTTATATGTGCACTTGGGTGTGTGAGTGAAGACCAGGAGATAACCTCAGGTGTTACTGGCATTGTATTTGAGACAAAGTACCTCTTTTTGTTTTTTCCCCCTGGAACTCACCAAGCAGGCTGAGCTGACTGACCAGGAAGCCCCCGGCCAGCCTCCCCAAAGCCGGGATTGCAGGAATGCACCACCCCACCCATATTTTGTGAGTGAGTTGTGAGTGTTAACTCGGGTCCTAATTTATCTTCTGAGTCATCTCCCCAGACCCCACATTGGCGCTCTACATGATCCAGTGGTTGCTAGGGTTACGGGAGGGAGGGAGGAAGTACACTGTAGAGGCTTTTTAGACCAGAAAGCGCTCTTTGGGATATTGTAGTGGAGGACACGTGTCTTGAAACACTTTTCCAAACCCATGGGATGTACAGATCCAAGAGCAAACTGTGAGGGCCATGGTAGACTTGGGGGGAGGGGAGGAGCGTCTCTGTGTAAGGAATGTGACTGCGTGGGGGATGCCTGAGGAAGGAAGCAGCTTGAGGTGGAAGGGAAGTAGGTATATAGGAATTCAGTGTACTTTCCCCTCAATTTTGCTGCGAGTCTAAAATACTTTTATAAAGTAGTGCATTAACTGGACAAAACAGAGTTCTCAGTAATGTGTATAATTGAATGCCATGTGTGCAGACACACAGATGTTGGGTCAGGGAGACGGCTCAGCAGGTGAAGGAGCCTGGCTGCCGAGCCTGACAACCTGGGTTCCATCCCTGGGATGCACGCAGCAGATGGGGAAAGTAGACTGCCCCAAACTCCTCCACACATGCACATGTGCAGACACCTAACAATAAATAAATGTTAAGCAGATGTTTCGTGTGCATTTTTATGTAATCCTGAGTCTCAGCTCCACGTACGAGACAAAATGTGTGGAATTTGTCGTTCTGCGTCTGGCTTAGTTTGCTTAACATGATGGCCTCCAGTTGCGCCCATCTTCCTGAAAATGTCATGGGTTCCCTTTCCTCTGTGGCTGCGTAAAGTTTCCTTTGTTGGGAATGGCTTGGGGGCTCACGTGCTTGCTGGGTAAGCACAAGGAACAGAGTTCAGGTCCCCAGAATCCACGTAAATGCCAGTGAACGTGGTGGCCTGCCTTTCACCCCAGCCTCAGAGGGCAGAGGCAAGAGACTGCCAGAGCTGGTGAGAATAGCCAGATGGGAGAGCAGTGGGTGTGACTGAGGGTCCCTGCCTCAGTGAGTGAGATGGGAAAGAGAGGAAGCCGTCCTACATGCACACACAGGTACACGGATACATGTGTGCACGCCACAGAAGCACAAGGGAAATAAAATAAAAATGTATTCTGCCTATGCGCCATTCTCTTTATCCATTCAACTATTGTATGCGTGTAATTTTGTATTTGTGCATTAATATTTGTATAGAATAAATACTCCATCTGTATGTGTTTTGTGTGTGCTGGTAGCCATGTTTCCATCAGCTGCCAGGCAGATGCCAACATCTAATAAGCACTAATAATATTTAATAAGCATGTATGTAGGCCTCTTAGCAACACACTGACTCCTCCATCCTACCAAGGCAGAAGGAGCTGCTGGTAGGCTTGTAAGTCAGAGTCATCAAGGAGCCTCCAAGAGGTCTTGGTGTCTGGCAGTTTTGAAACACAAACTATAGCGCTTGGTACCACATTGAGTCATTCCACAAGCTTTTTGTTTTGTTTGTTTTTGTGCCTCCTCTGTGTCAGGCATGTTGCCAGGCATGAGTAGCTAAAAGAGCTTGTCCCTGGGATCCTGGTTCTGGGTGTAGGTGTGTGCTCAGGAGACAGGGCGTGGGGGTAGGTGGGTTCACTCTACAGTTTTATCCTCCTAGGCTGGGCAGGTCCTATAGAAGTTGTGTTCTATATGAGTTGTTCCTTGGCGTGATGCTGGGGTGGAGTACTGAGAGAAGCAACTGGAAGAGCGGTTTCTCTGCTCACAGGCTGAGGGTGCAGTCCCCAAATGAGGAAGGAGGCTCAGGGCTCCTGTGTTCCCAGTCAGCATCCTCTCTGTCTCTGTCTCTCTGTCTCTCTAGTCCTGACTATCTTGAAACTTCCTATGTAGACCAGGATGGCCTCAAACTCACAGCGATCCTCCTGCCTCTGCCTCCCAAGTGCTGGGATCACAGGTGCGTGCTGCCATGTTCCGCTACATTCTCCTTGGCATCAGTCCCGGACCACAGCTCATGAAGTGGCGCCCCTATGTTAAGGTTCTCGAACCTCAATTAACCCAATCTAGGAACCCCACGTAGACTCGCCCAGAGATTCATTTCCGTGCCGATTCTAGGTCCCATCAAGATGACGAGCGAGATTAACTCTCATGTCTCGGAGATGCTGACTGTTGCTGCTTTTCCGCAGAGAGGCCGTGTGGCGACCCACCGTCCTTCCCACACACCGTCCTCCAGGGTCGAACCGGCTTGGAGATGGGGGACGAGCTGCTGTACGTGTGTGCCCCCGGCTCTGTCACGGGCCGGCGAGAAACTGCCTTCACCTTGCTGTGCAACAGCTGTGGGGAGTGGTACGGACTAGTTCAGGCCTGCGGGAAAGGTAAGTGCCTCCGTGGGGTCCATGAGGCCTTGCAGGGAGCCCCCAGCGTGAGAACATCTACATCTGGGAAGATGAGTGCTTGGGGCATTTCAAATGCGATATGAAGATGGCCACATTCTTTATCTACCTGCTGGAGGGGAAGGGTTAACCCACCTCCTGTTTGCTAAGGAGAATTCTTTTTAAAAAAAAACAAACAAACAAAAAAAAAAAAACCCAACTTATTTAATTTTATTTTCTGTGCATTGGTACAAAGGTATTAGAATCCCTAGAACTAAAGTTATAGACAGTTGTGAGCTGGACATTTGGCCTGTTTCCACTTCATGGCTGTCAGCATCTGTGCGCCATGAGCTGTCGTCCAAGTCGTTTGTTTCCCAGGAAGAGTCTTGTCACTGTCTCCTGTGAGTGGGACCCAGTCCATTTTAGTGATTGCTCACGAAGGGTTTTCAAGACAGGTCTCAGCAGTTGACCTTCTGGTTTAGTTATTCCCCCGTTGCTGTGACCGAATCTCTGACGAGAAGCAACTTAAGGGAAGAGGGGGTGGTCTTGGCTCTATGTTCAAAGGGACACAGTCCTTCCCTGTGGGGAGAGGTATGCTTTGGGGAGCACGAGGACACGTGACACCTAGTCACAAAGCAGGGCAGCCTGCCCAGCTCCCTTCCTTTTCCTGCAGCTGAGGACCCCAGGCCACAGAGTGGCGCCTCCACATTTATATCTTCTCAGCCCAGTTAACCGGAGATGGAGAATCTCTCACAGACACGGCCAGAGGTTTGTCTTAGTCTGTGATTAAGATCCTGTGGATCAGCATCAACCATCACACCCTCCATGAGAAGTGGGTGATAGCTCATAGTCCACAATCCCAGCAGCCTTCAGGACTGTCAGCTATGAATCAGCCAAAATGTTCATCTCACCAATGGTAGTGAAATCATGACACGTCAACCCAGCAGCAAACTGTCCTCATATCAACTGTCAGCTGAAATGCTTTGCCATGTTTCCTAAATGCTTAGAAATGGTCATTTGTAGCCAGGCAGTACAGTGTGGTGATGGTGCAAGCCTTTCATCCCAGCATTTGGGAGGCAGAGGCAGGCAGAGCTCTGAGCTTGAAGCCAGTCTGATCTATAGAAGTGAGTTCCAGGACAGCCTGGCTACTCAAAAAAACCCTGTCTCAAAAAACAAAACAAGCAAGCAAATGCAGAAAGAAAAAGAAAGAGAGAGAGAGAGAGAGAGAGAGAAAGAAAGAAAGAAAGAAAGAAAGAAAGAAAGAAAGAAAGAAAGA
>NW_026586383.1:3908337-4048167 GCF_907164565.1 Psammomys obesus
AGAAAGAAAGAAAGAAAGAAAGAAAGAAAGAAAGAAAGAAAGAAAGAAAGAAAGAAAGAAATGCCTACTTACATACCATAGGTTTTTTTATGAGACATTCATAATTAATACATTTCTCACCTTGGGAGGTATAGCTTATTTATAAAGAACCATCTTTCCTGCCTTGTTCCTTTTCTTTCTTTATTTCTTTTTTCTGTGATAGAGCTTCTCTACATAGGTTGGGCCATCCTAGAACTCATTATATAGACCAGGCTGGTCTCGAACTCACAGAGACTACCTGCCTCTGCACCAGAATGCTGGGTTTAACGGTATGTGCCACCACACCCAGCCTTTGTTTTTGTTTTTATTTTGTTTTGTTTTTGCTTGTTTGGTTGGTTTTGGTTTGGGTTTTTTTCTTGAGACAAATTCTTAATACGATCAACGTTTTTGTTTTTGTTTTTTCTGCCAGTTGAAGAATTAAGAAGCAGGAGTTTCCGTAGGTCTGGAGCTAAGACCCAGGGCTTCGTGAATGCTAAGCAAACATTCCACCAAGTGGGCTTCCATTCAGCCCAGAAACAGAACTGTTAAAAAGAAAAAAAAAAAATTCTCTCCCAGTCTGTGGATTAATCTTGTCTCTCTTCAGAGCAGGTTTTAATGAATGTAGTGTTGTTATTTGTTGTATTCATTTTATAATGTCAGAGGGTGGTTTAGCCATAGACCATCTGCAGACTCTGTGACTATTGAAACCTTTTTGGTGATAGATAGATAGATAGATAGATAGATAGATAGATAGATAGATAGATAGATAGATAGATAAATTATATGACATCAAATAGATTCCCATTATAAATACACTTTTTGGTTAGCATAGATTTAAATTTTTTTCTCCCTGTGCAGTTATTACACAAGTGTCAGCAAACCGTTATCTCCACTTGATTGTTAGCTCCTAGGAACTACGTGACTGAGGCGGCCAGGTGCTGATGGGTGTTGCCGATCAACTGTCTGGTGCTCACCCTCACCCAGAGCCTTAATATTTCCCAGAGGCGCTGAAGTTGCACCTTCCTGTGAGCCACACCCATCTACCAAATGGGTGGTTTACTGGCCCCGGGAGGATGAGAACTAAATGCAGGTTTTGTGCATTCTAGAAGGTGTTTATTTTCTCACTGCAGTGAGGAGTCAGAGCTTTCAACTGATGCTGGCTTCTGCGCTTGGCTGGGTGGACAGACCGCTACAGTTTTCCTTACTCTGAGGAGTTAGCATTTAAAATGTCTGTGTCCTAGTAAGAAATTGTGTGTGTGTGTGTGTGTGTGTGTGTGTGTGTGTGTGTGCGCGCGCGCGCGCGCGCAGAATACCTTCACCAACATGGTCATAGTGGCATGTGCCTGGCATCTTAGCCCTTGGGAAAATATGTCTGAAAAGGAAACAGAAAAAGACTTGGTTGGTGGTGTCACGCAACTGGTGGAGTGCTTTCCTAGCACGTGTGAGGCTGTGAGTCCGTGAGTCTGTGAGTCCGTGAGTCCGTGTCTCAGTACCACACAGACTCTGTGTGGTGACACACACCTGTGATCTCAGCAGTTGGGGGGTGAAGGCAGGAGGATCAGGAGTTTGATGGTATTCTTAGATGCATAGTGAATTGTAGGCCAGCCTGGGCAATGTGAGGTATTTTGAGGATTGGGGAAGATTGTTTTGTTTGGAAGGAAGGAAGGAAGGAAGGAAGGAAGGAAGGAAGGAAGGAAGGAAGGAAGGAAGGAAGGAAGGAAGGAAGGAAGGAAGGAAGGAAGGAAGGAAGGAAGGAAGGAAGGGAGGAGGACAGAGAATGGAGAGGAGAGGAAAGACTAGTCAAGAGTAGGATCAGCCAGTTTCCTGACAGACTTACAGAAAGCATAATTGGAACGTGTGGAAGTTGGGGGTGGTTTAGTTGTTAGGGTGCTACAGAAGCACATATGAAGACCCAGGTTTGATTCCCCACACCATATAAATGGTACCTGTCACCCCAGCCCTAGGGAGATGAAAGAAGGCTCAAAAACTCAAGGTCACCTCTGCCACACAGCATGTTAGAGGTCACTCTGGGCTACACGAGACAGTCTAGAAACAAGAACTAAGCAAACATATGGAATGTGGGGTAGAGGGTCCCGGTGGCCTTTCAGGGTCCTAGGGCTTACCATGGAGTGAGGTCTAAAGGTTTTAGTTCCCAGGTTTTCTGCTTCCTTGCCCACAGCCATTCTTTCCTACTCTGGCCACACAGAGTGTATGGCCTCTTCTGGAGCCAGGGTCAGGGGCCTAGGACCACGTCATCCCAAGGTCAGGCAACAGCCATGGTCCTGGAGGACACGAGACAAGAATGGGGGGAGAGTCCATGAGCCACAGAGGCATGTTAGGAGGCCAACAGTGGGCTCGTGGGACCAGGGCGGCAACTCTTCTCACTGCACCAGGGGCCAAGAGAGAAAAAGGGCCCGAAGGACACGGGCTTGGCACAGCAAGAGCCCAATAGAAACCAGACCCGGCATGGTAATCGGTGGCATCCATGCTTAAAGAGCAGAGCATCAAGGTTTTCTGTAATTAGAGCAGCAACCAGTTATAGCTAGATACTGAGCAACAGGAGAGGCATGCCAGACGACGCTGCCAACCTGGGAATGGAAACCAAGATGTGTGGATTTGGACAGGAGAATGAAGACTGAATAGCTAGATCCAGACCAGGGCTCTAAAGCCAAAGCTAGAAAATAGCAGCGTGTGAGGGGAAACACAGCCAGCACACAGTTAGCTTAGTGGTCAGGGCTTGCTGGGCCTCAGGAACACCTGGGCTAACTGTAGACGATAAATAGTTCTCCTCCTTTCAGGAGAGCTGAGAGAGGTGTTCTGTCTTCAGCTCACCTCACATCTTTCCCTCATTTAAACATCTTAAATAAACAATCTTTAAAATGACAAGAGTTTTTAGGGCGAATGAAATGACTCAGTGGGTAAAGGCACTTGCCACCAAGCCTGAGGACTTGACTTTGATCCCAAGGTCCCACATGGCAGGACAGAACCAGATGCCCTCTGACCTCTACATATGCGCTGTCATACACACACATGCACACACACACGCTAACATTTTTTTTTAAAGTGAGAAAGCCCCCATCACCCCTTGCAGCCTGCCTGCCTTGTCTCCTCCATGAGAGGGGGGAATTAAAATGTGTCACTGGTGGTGCCCACCTTCAATGCCAGAGCTCAGCAGGCAGGGGCAGAATATCTGTGAGTCCAAGGGTCCTGGGATGGGGGGGGAGGGTTGTAGAATGTGACCTTGGTCTCCTTCCTTATCGTAATTACTTCCTGGCTGCACTGCAGCCCTGGCACAACCCCCAATCAGCAAACCCTCTGAATACAGGGCTCGCAGCACCTTCTGCGGGCTGGAAGCGTTACACATTTCTTGGCTTTCATTTCCTTGATTTCTGCAGTCATTAAATCCATTGAGCCCTTCTATGTAGAAACATGACGTCTTTGCACATCTCCCGAAACGCGGCTTCCTGGCTTCCTCCTCGTCCTCTACCTCCTGGGCTCCTTGAGGCACCCGGAGAATAGCAATTAGCTTGGCTCAGCTCTATAAGCACGGCGCTTAAGAAGCTGCCCTGTGATAGCACATGGCATGGTCAGTCCACCTGACAAGAATGATTTATCTCTTATCCTAACCCATGTGCGCCCACATCCAGCCCCTCTCAACATACTTCTGTAAAAGGAACTTTTATTCACCTGTTTCAGTTGTCTCAGAGGATTACTGCCTCTGTCTGCTAGCCTAGGCCTAGTCCTGGAAGCTTCTAGTCTCCATACAATCTAACCTAGGCCTAGAATGTTTTCAGCCTCTGAGACTTACTGCTGAACAAGCTCACGCTTTTTTGTTCTTACTGAGCTCTGGGCTGGCTGGTTCAACTCAGCTGTTCTGGCTCAAACTCCTCTCCCAGCTGACTGATTCTATCTGGCTTTACTCTATCTGTGATATGTGTGTGAGTGTTTATTTTAGGCTTTTTTGCATTTATTACATTTATTATTTATTTTGTGTGGGAGTGTGTGCCATGGTGCACATGTGGAGGTCAGAGGACAACTTGCAGGTGTGAGTTTCCTCCTTCCGTCATGTGGGACCCAGAAATCCCACTCTGGCCCTCAGAGCTCGCAGCAGGTACCATTACCCCGTGAACAGGCTTGATTTCTCTGTGTCATGGTTCCTAAGACTGTTTGTTTGTTTGTTTGTTTGTCTGTCTGTCTTTGGGTAAGGTCTCCTGTTGCTCAAACTTTCCCAGAACCATTATGGAACTGAGCATGTCCGTGAGTCCAGATCCCCTGCCTGCACCTCCGACAGTCAGGTTATAAATGTCTGCCTCCGAGCCCAGCTTTCTCCAGCCTTCCCTTTAACTCCTCTGGTCTGATCAGCCATGGACACAGGACACTTCCCTGTTAGGCACCAAGAAAAGAGCAGTTCCAGATATCTGTCCCTCACCATCTCTGCCCTGGGACTGTGACGGTTTCTTCCTAAACCTTTGTTTAAAGCTTAACTTACTGTGACAAGCCACCCACTTGAAATATAAAATTATCCGAGTGATCCCAGGTGGATACGCCTGCGAACCCACTGTCACAATCAAATACAGAGCACCAGGGCGGGAGAGATGGCTCAGTGGCTGTTCTTCCACTTCCAGAGGATCCAGGTTCGATTCCCAGCACCCACAGGGAGGCTCACAGCTGTCTGTAACTCCACTGGATCAGGTCACTTTCTTGTCTCTTCGGGCACAAGGCACACACCTGGTGCACAGCCATCCATCCAGGCAAAACACCCATAAACATAAAATAAAAATATTAAAAACAGAACAGCTCCGTCACTTCGTCACCCCAACTCGCCTCTGCACCTTTCTGCAAAAGGCATTTTACACACTCCCTTCATTTAGTCTTTCTAGGTGTGAGTATATTAGTGGCTAGCTCCAGTGTACAGATGGGGAAACTGAGGTTCACAAGCTTCCTTGACTTGGGAAAAGAAATTACAGAGCCGGATTTAAAGGAGGCCTGTGTCGTTTCAGTGTCCTCATGCAGTAGGGGTGCCTCTGCCAGGAACCTCAGGGTCAGGATCTCACTCCCCAAACTTTCTTCTCCCTGAGCCACACCCTCCCCCTTTTGCTCTCATTTTGGAAGGTGTTCTTTTGGCTTCCTAAATCAACTTCGGTCTCTGTTTTTCTCTGCTTTTGGGCTCCATTTTCCTCATTGACTCAAACATGAGCCCAAAGCTGAATTTAGAATTCCCTCATCAATATGACCATATTTGTACAGAGGTTCATTGAGCCACTAGTTATTTCTGGCATGTCTGGATGTCTTTTTTTAAAATGACTATTTTTAAAGGCTGTGTAACCAGGACCAGAGAGAGGGCAAAGAAAAATCTGTGTGTAGCTTTCCCAAAATATGACATGACAAGGATGGGAAGCGGTGGCATCAGAACCCTGAAGCTCTGGCCTCCTTTTGGACATCAGCCCCTGACCACCTCTCTGTGAGAACTACAGACATGCAAATGTACGTGGGTGGCTATTAAAGCTACTGAGAGTGAGATTGAGGGAAAGGGAGAAAAAGGGAGAAAAAGGTCAGCGATGCCAAGAACAGATCCCATGGGCTGAATAATCCAGGGCTTATTTATTTACCTAGTCTCCTGTGGTTCTCTGTGTATTCATGTATGTTTGTGTGTAGATGGATACATGTGTGCGCATGGGGAAAATTTAAGGCGTTATTCCTTACCAAAAAAAAAAGTGTGCAGAGGCAGGTGGATCGCTGTGAGATCAAGACCAGCCTAGTTTACAAAGCGAGTCCAGGACAGCCAAAGCTACACAGAGAAACCATGTCACAGGAATACCCCCCCCAAAAAAAATAAGCATATGAGTGTATATCTGTGTTGTACATGTCACGTGTGTGGATGCCTGCAGAAGCTGGAAAGGGGCAGTAGGAGTCTCTGGAGCTGGAGTTACAAGTCGTTGTTAGCCACCTGATATGGGTGCTAGGAATTCAACTTCTGTTCTCTGGAAGAGTGACAAGTTTTCCTAAGCACTGGGCCATCTTTAAAAGTTTGTTTGTTTGAAATTTGCTGTCTCGGTGGCCTGAGAGTCACTGACTGCTAAGCTGGGCAGTCAGTGAACCCCAAGAATCCTCCTGTTCTATCACTGTGAAGAGACACAGGACCAGCACACGTCTTATAAGAGGAAGCATCTGACTGGGGCTGGCTTACACTCTCAGAGGTTTAGTCCATTGTCATCATAGGGAGCCTGGTGGCAGGCAGGCAGACGTAGTGCTGGAGTTCTACATCCAGATCTGCAGGCAGCAGGAAGAGAGGGACACCAGGCCTGGCTTGGATTCTTGAAACCTCAAAGCCCACCCCTAGTGACACACTTGCTCCAACAAGGCCACACCTTTTAATCCCTCTCAAGTGGTTCCACTCCCTGATGACTAAGCATTCAGATATATGAGCCCACTGGGGCCATTCCCGTTCAAATGACCTCACCTATCTCTACCTCCCCAGTGTGAGCTTCCTTTTTGAACTGAATTCTGGGGATTGAGCTCAGGTCCTTGTGATAACAAGGCATGAGTCATCAACCCTGTGTTATTGATTTAGGTTTTGTTAATCCCACTGGACAAGAATAAGACCGCCACCACCGTTTTTTGAGCTAAATTTGAAGCAAGCTTTGTTAAATACTGGCCAGGTCCATACTCAGGATTCCCAAGGTAGAGAACGAAATTACATAAGTCAGGGACTTATAAAGGCAAAGCCCACATAGCTACATACTTCCCACCTTCATCTAATCAGGAGCAAGCATACATCCTGACGTACTTCCTGCCTACATGTAACCAAGCATATCCTGTACAACTGGAGCAACCAACCTTCTTTACAGAAGTGGAAACACACAGTTTGCTATATTAAAACAAGCCTCTTGGATAGCTGGAAATATGTGCAAGAGACACTGTAAGCAGCTCAAGTATAGAGATTTAGACATGATTGACTCATATGCAATGGAATTGTACTACTTGTGAAATTCGTGGTCAACGGCTCTAGGTAAAAGGATTCTAGTGATCATGCCTTGGCTCGGAAAAAGAGAGGAAAGGAAACACTTCGTTCCTTAAGGGTGGGAGAGCCATATAGCTGGAAGTCCACTAAGGAGACGCAGGCTTGGGGATTCCGTAGGGCACCCTGGGTCCTCCCTTTTCCAGTATTAGTCCTGCTTAGGTACCTGACCCATGCCTTCCTGGAACAAGAAGCTGCCATCTCAGGAAGCTGCTTTCATCTTCCTTCTCTATGGTCCTTTAACTCCTTCCGGTTTTTTGTTTGTTTGTTTTTGTTTTGTTTTGCTTTAGCTGCTCTTAAACAGAGTAACACAGTGGGCATCTCTGAGATGTTGGATGCTAATTTCCTTCACTATGTGACATTTGCTCTCAATGTGCGTCGCCTAACATGATGGAAACTTTTTTGTTTGTTTTGTTTTTTCATAACAAGGTTTCTCTGTGTAGCCCTGGCTGGCTTGGGACTTTGCTCTGTAGACCAGGCCCCAAACTCAGAGATCTGCCTGCCTCTGCCTCCCAAGTACTGAGATTAAAGGCCTGGGCCACCACCACCACCCAGCTTTTATTTTTTTTACATTTAGTTCTTGATATTCTGTGTGTGTGTGTGTGTGAGAGAGAGAGAGAGAGAGAGAGAGAGTTTGCGTGTGTGCAGATGTACCACTACACATAGGTGAGGGATAAGGTCTACCATTTGGGTTCTTGGGATGGAACTCAGGTCATCAGGTTAGGCAGCAAGCACCTTTATTGGCTGAGCCATCTCACCAGCCCTCATGTTGTATACTTTAAGTAAACGCAGAAAATAGCTAGAGAGATGGCTCAGCAGCTCAGAGCACTGGCTGCTCTTCTAGAAGACCACAGCACCCACATGAGTGCTTACAATCATCTGTAACTCCACATTGAGGGGATGCCTCTTCTGGCTCTCTCAGACATTAGACACACACTGGTACACAGACATGCATGCAGGGAAAACAAGCATACCTTATGGGTGCTGGGAATCAAGCCTGGATCCTATGAAAGATCAGCCAGTCTCTTCATTGCTAAACCATCTCTCCAGCCCCTAAAATCAGTTTTTATAAAGGAAATCTATATTTCCTTTATTTATTTGTTTATTTAAAGTGGGATTTCTCTGTATAATTCTGGCTGCCCTGAAACTCACTGCATAGACCAGGTTGGCCTTGAACTCAGAGATCCACCTGCTTCTCCCTCCTGAGGGCGAGGATCCCAGGCGTGCACCACCACCACCCAGCTTATTTTTCTTTTAAAAATAGAGTCTTGTTCTGTAGCTCAAATTGGCCTCACTGCCAATCCTTGTGCCCTCAGTCTCCCAAATACTGGGATTGCTGGCATGTACTATCATGCTTCATTAAAACTGATTGAATGTTGGTGTTTACAGATTCTCACACTGTAGCCCGGGCTTAAGTCAATTCTCAAAGCCCAAATTCACAGTGATCCTCCCTCCTTGTTGTATCAAGTGCTGGGATTACAGGCGTGAGCCACCAGGTTCAGCTTTGAACAAGACACAGGCCAAACTTCTCCCTTATTCCTGACTTCTTCGGTCTCCATTTCCTAAAGCAGGAGTCTCATAGAAACATCCAGTGGATGGCCTGGCATTGCCGGGTAACCTACAAGCTCTCCTCCCCTAGCCTTGCTGTGTCCATTGCAAGCTCCAGGCCCAGGCTCCTGTGGCGTGAGTTGTGTGTGGACCTACGGTGTGGGCGCAAGGGCAGCTGAGAAGTCGCACCTGAATAGCAAAGGGCCAGCCTTCTGCATCTCTGGGCAGAATGTTCTTTCTGGTTGAAATTTAGTCAATTACAGACTTGGTTGTTGGCTGTGAGAAAAAACAGGCCTGGGATACTTTCCCATGAGGAGGACGTTTGCAAACACTCGATGGTCTTTGTCCTCATTTGAGATTTTGGGAAAACAGGCACGGTGAGAGCTACATCTGAGCTAGGACCTTACAGGGCCTGGGAATCTGGGGACAGGAAGGGTTTGGCTAGGGCCCTGGGAGACCATCCAGAGGTGTTCTAACCACAGGGAGCCCTAAAGGCAGATACACATGTGTGCACACAGGTACACACAAACACACACACACACAAGCTTAGAGTGACTTTAAACATTTCTGTAGACACTCTCCATTCCCTAGGCCAAGCAGAATGATCTTCCCCCATCCTCAATACCTTGGAGGTTGTACACGAGGCCAGTGTCTCCTGCCCTGGACAGTGGGAGTGAGAACATGGTTCATCTCTTGTTCCTACTGAAGATGCTACTTCCCTTTACAACATACTTAAGCATGCAGGATGAGCTGGGCCTGGAGGTACCCGCCTTTAGTCCCAGCACTCGGGAGGCAGAGGTAGGCAGGTCTCTGAACTTGAGGCCAGCCTGATGTCCGGAGTAAATTCCAGGAAAGCAGGGCTTCACAGAGAAAACCCTGTCTCAAACAACCAAAAACAAAAGACAGAAAAGCAGGATAAATCATGTGACGAAGGGGATGAGCAGTGGTTTTTCCAGGCTCTGTCCATCTGGCTCATCGACTTCAAATCAAATAAAGCTTTATACAAACTGGCTTCTGTCTGGGTGTGGTGGCGCGTGACTTGACCCTAGCACTACGGAGGCACAGAGAGGTGAATCTCTGAGTTCAAGGCCAACTTGGTCTACACAGTCAGTGCCAGGCCAATCAGGGCTACAGTGTAAAACCCTGCCTCAAAATGCAAAGTCAACATCAACTACCATGGCTGAAGAGATCGGAGCCATGAGGGTGAACTCACTATTGTGCAGCTAAGTCGCTGTGGTGCCAAGATGCCTTTTCAATATTTATGGCCATAACCATATAGACAAATGCTGGTCATGGCCTTTAGAGAAGCCACTCTTTGTTCGTGTGTGCACGTGCACACACATGGCCGGAAGTCAGAGGACAACTTGTGGCAGCTCCTTCCTTCCGCCATGTGGCTCCCAGATAGAGAACTCAGGTCATCAGGCTTGACAGCAAGAGTCCTAGCTGCTGAGCCATCTCACCAGCCTGTTTATTCTTACTCTTATTATTATTGTTAAATTAAAAACAAATTGGACATCTGGGAAAATCTAGAGTGGACATGACCAGAGCCGTGTGAGGAGAGAGGAGAGGGAAGGGGGGAGGGCCCAGAGGGGAACCCGGTACAGTAGCCAGGAGGCCGAAAGGTACAAAGAGGGTGATTAACCAATGCGATTGGACTATATAGGGAAGAGCAGCCCAGCTGCCTGGCCTGGAGAGTTCGGGTAGGGGGTGGGGTGTGCCAGCCAGGAGGACCCTGGGACCAGTAGGGACTCGAGGGAGGCAGGGAGAACCTGGCCCCTGAGTTGTCCCAGGTCTGACATAGCATAAAATAACCTGTGGGGTTGTGAAGAAAGCCGAGTCTCTTCTCAATAAGATTTGGTTTTAGTGGAAAAAAAAATCACCTTTCATCCTATTGATGATGAATCCACCAACAGTGGTCTACTGGGCCCTTCTGTTAAATGGACCCAAGAGGGAGATGTGTGTGTGTGTGTGTGTACTCGACAATGCTGTCTTTTCAGAGGACTTGGGACAAGCCGTTCGTTCCTCATCACTTGGCCGTGGGCCAGCACCCCTTGTGTTTGGGGCTGGGCTTCTGGAAATAGGTTTTCTGTTCTGAGTGCTTATAAAGCTGCTTTGGAGAGCGGTGTGGGGTGTGAGCTACTTCAGACTTTTCCTGCATCCCCAGGCCAGAACAGTTTACTCTTTCATGCCTTCAAAGATGCCTCTGTGAGACAGGCATGAGGATAAATATCTGTTATCCCAGTGACTTAGGAGATGATGAATTATAGGCCAGCCTGGGCAGCATAGCAAGACCCTGAAAGACCTTGTTTCTGAAAAATAAATAAATAAATAAATAAATAAATAAATAAATAAATAAATAAATAAATAAAGTCTTTTTAAAATGCCCGAATTAGGTCTTATCTTTACAGATTCAATGTCTGATTCCTTCCTTTGAATAACCCATGGCCAGTGTTGTAGCTTTTTAATCATAATAAACTGTCCTCTCCCCAAACTCTACTAGTTTAATCAGTAATCAGGGGACTAGAGAGATATCTCAGTGGTTAAGAGCACTGACTGCTCTTCCAAAGGACCCAAGTTCAATTCCCATCACCCACATGGCAGCACACAACCATCTGTAACTACAGTTTCGGTGGATCTATCGCCCTCTTCTGGCTTCTGTGAGTAGTACACATGTGATGCACACACACACATAGGCAATTTAAAGCTGGGCCCTGGTGTCTAGTGATGATGTAATCTCAGGGGCCCTGGGGAGTTTAAGGTCATTCTTGCTGAGTTTAAGACCAGCCTGGGGCATATAGGACCCTGGGGAGGGTGCAGAGTCAGGTGGCTTTCTGAGTTCAAGGCCAACCTGGCTACGTTGTTCTAGCCAGGGCTACATAGAGAGACCCTACCCTGTCTTAAAAAAAAAAAAAAAGACAAAAAGAAGGGGTTGGGAAGATGTCTATCGGCAATCTCTCTATCATGGCCGGTCAATAGATGCTGATACAGGCAGACTTAACCTTTTCATTCCTGAGGCCCAGATCTCACCCAGGGACAGCTGATTTTAGAGAAAAGTTTTGTCATCCCATCTTGCGTGTCGTGTTTTAAAGTCCAGTAGCTGAAAACCTGCTGTTCATTCAGCGTGATGCGTGAGACCCTGCATACAGAGGCCTCTGAACTATGGCTTTCAAGACAGGTAGCTGACCTTCAGTGAAGTCGCGGAGTGAAGGAGCTGGGGCCAGGCAGGACCTGGAATGATGGCATGGCAGCGAGCATCCCTGGGCTCTGCTCCTGGCCTTTCATGTGGAGATGGTGTCATTGTTGCTTTCCTACAGCAACACACAGGCCTAGCTGGCCCGTGAGCTTCGGGACGTTCTCCTGTCTCTCTCCTTATAGGAGCACTGGAAGGACACAGGCTTACGACACTCACCCAGCTTTTATGTGGGTTCTGGGGATTGAACTCATGTCCTCACATTTGCCCACTGAACTATCTCCCCAGCTCTTTCCATCTTGTTTTTTGTTTGTTTGTTTGTTTTTGAGGCACAATCTCTCCCTGAATTTGAAGCTCTATGTTTGGCTAGTCTAGCTGTCCAGCAAGTCTTGAGGAATCTTCCTGTCCCCAGCCCCCAGTGCTGGGGTTAGTTAGCTATGTGTGGCCCTGACCCATTTCCTAATTTTATTTATTCAATATTTTTACATTTTATTTTTAGTGTGTGCATATGCGTGTGTGCGTTGTGTATAGCTGTGCATGTGTGTGTTTGAGACAGAGTCCTATATATCCCAGACTGGCTTTGGACTCCTTAGGTCACTGAGAAAGACCTTGAGTTTCTGATCCTTTTAGTGCTGGGATAACAGGTTTACGTGGTGCTGGAGATCAAGAGCCTTGTGTGCTGTTCTGATTACTGTTTATGGTTGGCTTGATACAACTTTTTTTTCTTTTCTGAGACAGGGTTTCTTTGTGTAGCCTTGATTGTCCTGATTCACTTTGTAGACCAGGCTGGCCTTGAGCTCACAGAGATTCACCTGCCTCTGCCTTCCAGAGTGCTGGGATCACAGGCATGGGCTACCGTGCCCAGCTGGCTTGATACAACTTTGAGTCACCTATTTTCTTGATCAGGTTTGTCTGTGGGTGTGTCTGTGGGTCACTGTCTTGAGTCATAGATATTTGGGAGGGCCCAGCCCACTGTGGACCTGAGCTGTATAAGAAAGTTGGCTAAACTTGGAAGACAGAGGCAGGTAACACTGAGACTAGGCAAGCCTAGTCTCCATAGAGTTCCAGGTCAGCCGGAGCTGCATAGTGAGACCCTGTCTCGGGGTGAAGACAGGGAGCCAGGGAGATGGAGACGGAGGAGCTAGCTGAGCATGGGTTAGAGCATGCTGGGCAGTAGTGTTCTTCCATGGTTTCTGCCTCGGTTCCTGCCTCCAGGTTTCTGCTCTGACTTCCCTCAGTGACGCCTTATGAGCTGGGAGTCTGAGCTGAGCACGTTGCATTTGGTCACGGCCTGAATCACAGCACAGAAAGCAAACTAGGCCCTGCGTGCTAGCCAGCACATTCCCAACTGAGCTACAGCTCCGGGGCGTGCCCCTCCACCTTCGAGACAGGGTCTCACTATACAGCTTAGACTCAAACTCACACCCCCTCCCACCGATTCATTTTCACAAATGTTGGAATTACTGGCATGTATTACCATACCTGATTTTTTATTGTTATTCTAAGTGGTACCCTTAAAACTGTCAGTTTCCTGGAAATCTTTAAATGTTGTTTTCTAGTGTATAGAAGTATACTTGTTTTGTTTTTTATATTTCATAGATCCTCAGTGCCTATGGTTAAGCTCTGTATTTTAGTTAAAATGATCTGAATGGACACTGTTCAGGGGTGGCTATGATTCCCAAGCGACAATAGTTATTAATTCTCTTCCAGTCTCCATGTTGTGTTCCCCTTCAGGTTTTCCACATTGACTCCATGTCTTCAGCTTTAACGAAGTTTCTCCTCTTTCCCTCCAGATGAGACTGAGGCCCATATTGACTATGAAGAAAACTTTCCTGATGACAGATCCGCGTCATTCAGGGAACTCATGGAAGACTCCCAGGCAGAGGGAGAAGAGGAAAAGGCTCAAGAGGACGCCTCTGAGGAGACACCAAAACAAGGTCGCCTGGTCTTCCCTTCTGTGTCTAAAGAAAATATAGCCCAGGAAAAAGCCTTTGTGCCAACCACAGACTTGCCTGGCACCAGGAGCAGTGTCCATACGGACTGGCCAGGATCCCGCCTAAACCGGAAGTACTCGCTCTGGTTTCCGGCTGAGACTTTCCGCAAGCCAGAGCTGGAAAAGGAAGTGGGGGATGAGACCAAACAGCCACTTCTTGCCAGAGACGATCACAGTGAAGGGGAACTGGTCCCAGGGGAGTCTGAAACCAGGCTGGTCCATGCCACCACCGACAGCCCCTCAGAGCCATTTGTGGACAGGAACGACAGCAAGGCAGAGGACCCAGGGGTGAGCAGCAGTGGCGACTCCTGGCTAGACGGCTACCCTGTGACAGATGGGGCTTGGAGGAAGGTAGAGACGGGGCGCGAAGATGATGAGGACAAAGAGGATGGGCCAGTCGGACTGGATGAAGGTGTTCTCATGACTCCAGATCAGCCCACTGGGAAAGTCAAGGAGCGCAAGACTGCCACCGCCTCGCCAAGCGACCTCGTGATACACAGTTCGATCGGCCCTTCGAGAATGCTGGATGTGGAGGCTCTGGTTCCGGGGCCCATGAACGTGTCTGAGACTGAGAGTCCCCATACTAGGGATAGTGATTTGACTAAGTATCATTCAACTGGGCCTCAGAGAGCCCCCACGCAACAGTCACCCACGGCCACCTTACCCTACAAACTCACCACCTCCACCCGAGAGACGGCACCAACAACTCCGCAGCCGACGCTTAAACGCACCCCCCCGGCTGAGGTGGAGACCAGCCAGCCGCCATCAGAGGCCACAGCTCCTGAGGTTCAGGACAGCTTCCCGTACCTGCTATCTGAGGACTTCTTGGGACAGGAGGGCCCTGGGCCTGGTGCAAACAAGGAGAAGCAGCTTCCAACCTTGGCACCATGCGCTGGAGATGAGTGTCCCAGCCTCAGGAAAGGCCCGGTGATCGCCATCGTCGTCACCGTCCTGTGCGGTCTGCTGCTCCTGGCTGTTGTGGGGGCAGTGTGGGGCTACCGCAGGTGCCAGCACAAGAGCTCCGTCTACAAGCTGAACATTGGACAGCGGCAGACTCAACACTACCACCAGCAGATTGAGATGGAGAAGGTCTAGCCTCCGTCAGCATGGGCTCTCACGGGGCCACTTGGAAGATTAACTGTGACCGATCACACTGAGGAGTCTCAGGGTCGGAGGTGGAAAGGGTTCACCCCCTAGAGTTCATGTCTTTCTTCTATATGCTGAGAAGCATCTCTGGGAGGCACCTGGAGGGCAGAGAGGGGTTGGTGACGTCATCACGTATGACAAGGTCTCCTCAGCCAGCTGCCCTGGAGTTCATTGCCCAAATCCCAGACCCCTGCTTTGTCCCTATTCCAGTATCAGGTTAGGGTGTTGCTGTTTTAAAGTCCCATTTTGTTTCATCGAACTGTTGTCTTTTCATCTTTAGAGGGAGAATCACAGACTCCACACCCGAGATATTTGAAGTCGTTTTGGTAAGCTGTGTGTTTGAGGACCATGTTGTTGGGAAACAGTTGTGGAATGGGACAGGAGAGAATAATGGTTGTTTCCTTTTAGTATGTCGCTGGAGAAAAATGAATCAAGAGCCAGAACATAGTTTACCAACTTTGGAGTTTCTCTTTTTGTTTGTTAAAATTGGAGAGAACTTAAAGCTGACATTTTTACCTTAGGGTATGAGGAGTGAACAGGCACTCGCTCACCTCTAGTCCTGCAGTGTGGGCTAGCCCGTTGTTTTATTTGAAGAACAAGGTGAATTCTGTGCCGGTGAGGACAGCATTAGGTGTCCCTGCCTGGCCTGCGCCCACAGGTGCCTTGGGTTGGCTACCAGAGCTGGCAGAGAGACACACCTCTTGGTTTCCTGTCTCAGGGTTAACCTTACCCTATGTAAGGTTAATACTGGAATACCTCTGTATTCCAGTAGGAAGGAAGGATATGGAAGGGGGAAAGAAGCCCAAAGACTGCTAGGTCAAATATGTACCTGCTTGATGCATCGGACAAGGAATGATAGTGGACATGGAGTGCCCTGGGCTGGCCTGCCCAGCCGTTTCCTCTCACAGGGACCACCCAGTGGTGTCTCAATGGGTGTTGTTTCTAGAAGGGTGGTCCTCAGACCAGCCGCACATCACCTGGGGAGCTGCTGAAGAGATAAATTCTTTAGTCTCACCCAGACTCAGGAAGCCAAACCCCTGGGGCTGGGCCAGCTCTGAACTCCAAACCTTCAGGCGGTTCTGATGCACATTCACGGTGAGGGCCTTTGGTCTCTATCATCTGTGGTGAGCTTGGAACCCAGGAAGTCCTGGCGCCAGGGAGGTGAACGCTGTGCCCTGCCTTGCTTAACCCAGGCTTCTGGAAGCAGCTTGTGAAGTGTCGCCTCCGGCTATCTCCAGGGTGTTAGCTCAGAAGCAAGCACACCGCTGTTTTTCCATCTGGATTGCCCTCTTGAAGGTTTAAAAGTGATGGAGGCCGTACATTTCTTTCCGAGGTGCCATGGGAGTGTCTGTAGGGTTGTGGCTTGGTGGCAGAGCGACTGTCTAGCAGGTGCCAGGTCCCGAGTTCAATCTCTGACACCACAAAAACAAACAAACAAAAAAATTGGAGATGGTGTTTTGCCAAAGGAAGACAAAAGATCACATGATGTATTTTCTGTGCTGTCCTGTGTTTGATGCAAGCTTTGGGCAAGCAACGGGTTCAGTAGCTACAAAGCAGTGTAACACAATATGAAATCCCAATGACCAAATGGTCAAATGAGGGCCTGAGGAAACCAGCTAGGACACCTCTGCTCTGGAGGAACCGGGAGAAGATGCTTTCTGTATGTAGCCAAAGAAGAACTCGAAGGAGTAAACACAGAGACTGTATATTTTTAAATTAGATTCTAATCTCTGAGATATCGTTTCTATTTTTATGACTAGTTATGTAAGATAACCTTGGTCCCCACATGGGGATTCTGGCAGTAACAACCGTTAACGCAGAACACTGAATTCATACCCACACAGAAGTAGGCGGTATTAATATAAATGTATTGATAAGTTTATTGTAAATTATTAACACGTGTCAGTGCGCTCTTTTGTAGACGTGGGCTGTAATCTCAGTGCACTAGCTTGTAATTTTACCCATTTGCTGTCATCTAAATGAATACGAATAAACACACGAGGTTGCACATCGGAAGGGCATGGGTAGCCAGCTCACTAGGACCCCAGCTGCCACTGCAAACGCCTTAAGAATGGTAAATGCTTATGATAATGGAAAGGGAGAAGGGTTTTGTTAATATAAAGCTTCAGATATATTTAAAATAAACAGTTATTCCCCCAAACACTCGATAAATGTATTTAATTTGTACCATTGAAAAAAATTTTTATGTGTGACTATGGTGTGTGTGTGTGTGTGTGCATGTCCACCTGTCCAGCTGTGTGTGTGTGGATCAGAGGGCCATCTTGGTGTTGATCCTCGCCTTCCACACTGTTTGAGGCGGAGCGTCCTGTTGTTCTTCCCTGCATGCCCCAGGCTAGCTCGCCTGTCTCTGACTGACGCACATCTCTCAGTAGGAGCACTGGGACTAATGTGGCTTCCGGGGATGAAGCCCAGGTCTCACGCTCACACTTAGCGCCTCACCCACTGAGCCCCCTCCCTGCCCCTCCACGATAATTTCTTTTTTAAGCATTCAATAGTGATCTTAAAAGCAACGCCTCAGAGCTTGCTGTATATACCATGGTTCTCTCTAGCCCTGACCTCAGCCACGTCACTTCCTGCTGCAGGATTTGGGAGATGGGTGCAGAGCTCTTTCCCTGCCTTTCTTCTCTCCTCCCTTCACCTCCCTCATGCCAAGCATGGAGGAACTTGGAGAACATGCTAGAAGTGTAAAATACGGGCCTTCTCTAGATCTGCTGAGCTAGAACCTGCACTGAGCGAGGTGCCTGGTGATGAGTGTGCGTGGCAAGGACAGAGAGACCACAGTGACCCTCCTCTCAACAGCTGGACCCTCAGTGGTGATGAGTGTACGTGGTGCGAGAGACCACAACCAGTGACCCCTCCTCTCAGCAGTTAGACTCTCAGAGGAATAATTGAAGAGGGTTGGACGGAGGTCGGCAAAGGTGTGGGCTGAGAGAAAAAGCGAAGGCTGGTAGGGAGCTGGCGGGGAAGTCAGTGACCACGTTAGCAACTGGCTGGGATGATATGTACAAACAGAGGCCGTTAGCACCAGCGTCATCTCCTTTAGAAATATCCCCTTGGACTCTGTGACCCTCAAGCCACAGGTGAATATATCTTCATCCACTCTGAGCGGCAACTGCTAGAAACAAGTACCTCGTGCACACTCAGGCAGAGAGAGACTTACCTTCCCCCCTGCTGGACCAGTCGCCATGGCGATCAAACAGGCTCACCTCCCCGCCTGAATTGGATGCTGTCTTGTGTGCCAGGACTCCCATGAGATCCAGCCACCCCTTGTCAAACTGAGAACATACCCTTGCTCCATGCCTCCTGTTATCCATGCACACCTCCTCTGGGGAGCACCTGCCCGCATGCTTCAGGGATCCAGATGTAGAGGACTTTGACACTCAAACACTCCCAGGACACAAAGCAAATCCAAACAAATACAAGAACTGTAATAACAGTAACCATTTCTTACAACTTGTCAGATCATAGGGGAATAAAACTAGAAAACAATAGCAAAAGAAAGTGGAAACGATAGTGAAAACTCGAGTTTTCGTTACAGCAAAGAAGAAAGTTTACAACTAGGAATGCTTCCGTTTAAAAAATCAGGGCTGGGGCTGGAGAAACAGTGGACAGTGGTTAAGGACACTTGTTCTTGAAGAGTCAGGTTCGATTCCCAGCACCGAATGGCGGCTCACAGCTCTCTGTAACTCCCTTCCAAGGAATGGGATGCCGTCTTCTGACCTCCATGAGCAACAGACAGTACATGGCTCACAGACATACCTGCATGCGGTACACACACCCATAAAGTAAATAAACCATTTAAAAAAAACAAACAAACAACCTCTTTTATCAGGGCTAGAGAAAGAGCTTAGTGGTTAAGAGCATTAGCTGCTCTTTCAGAGGACATAGGTACAGTTCCCAGTATCCAGGACAGCTCACAATCACCTGTAACTCCACACACCCACACACACACACACACCCACACACACACACACACATAAATAAAAGCAAAAGAATATTTTCTTTCAAAAATCAAAGAAGTCCCAAATAAATAACTTAGTGAACGCACCTCAATATTTTTTCATGAATGAGACCAACTCTAAATCAGTAGCTGAACATAATAAAGATCAGGGCAGAAGCCAGCGAGACTGAGACCGAAGGAGCAATACAAAGAGCCAAAGAGTTGGTTATTTCCAAACATAAAGGAGTTCCGCAAATCCTAAGCAAAAGCAGTCAGAGGAGAGAGGAATCCACATTAATAAAGGTAAGAGGTGGAAAGGGGAAGGCCACAGTAAAGTCAGCCAGACACGGGGATTGTCATGGGACACTTTGAGGAACCACGTATCCTGAACGGCTAGGACGACAGACATACACGGCTATCTGACTGTCTTTGACCTGATAAAACTTTTTTTTTAATGATGTATGTGTGTGCTGGCTAGTTTTATGTCAAATTAATACAAGCTAGGGTCATCATAGAGGAGAGAGCTCCAATTGAGAAAGTGTCTCTATAATTGGGCTGTAGGCAAGCCCGTACAGCATTTTCTTAATTAGAGACTGAGAGGGCAGGACCACTCTACTGTGGATGGTGCCATCCCTGGGCAGAAGGTCCTGGGTTCTGTAAGAAAGCAGGCCGAGCACGCCATGGTAGCAAGACAGGAAGCAGTATTCTGCTCTAGCCTTTGTATCAACTGCCTCCAGGCTCCTGCCCTGTTTGAGTTCCTGTCCTGAACGTACATGGCCAACCAAAGTTCAATAGAAATGATATGAACAATACATGTCTATATTGAGCAAGAAGGGCAAAGGGGTAAGAAAATGTCTCCCGGTAAAGAAAACCCAGGACCAGACAGATTCACCACTGAATTCTATCAGCTTTTTAAAAAGAGACTAAGATGGCCAGGTGTGGTGGCGCACACCTTTAATCCCAGCACTCAGGAGGCAGAGGCAGGGGGATCTCTGTGAACTCAGAGTCAGCCTGGTCTACAGAGCAAGTTTCAGGACAGCCAAAGCTACACAGAGAAAACCTGGAGAGAGAGAGAGAGAGAGACTAAATAAATGTTCCTTAAACTGTTGCATGACATAGAAACTGAAGGAACACTGCCAAACTCTCTCTGTGAGACCAGTAATATGATGATAACAATAAATTATCAGCAAAATATTTGCAAACTGAATTCAACAACCCATTTAAAAAAGTATTACCATTTCCAATTCTGACTCATCCTAAGGCTGCTAGGATGACACCGACCACACAGATGAATAACTAAAACACAAGCAGATGCTCCGCACAGACCAGGGAAGAGCTTAGAATTCCTGGGAGCCTTCCTTATTGTTGTTTGTTTGTTTGTAGGTTTGTTTGTTTTAGTTGGGTTTTTGGTTTGTTTGGTTTTGAGATAAGTAAGGTCTAGCCACCTAACCCAAGGCTAATTCAAACTGCAACCTTCCTGCTTTGGCCTTCCAGTGTGCTCCAATTATGGCCATGTACCACCATGCCAAAGGTCCCTTATTTGAGGATTGGCTAATTCCTTATTCCTTCTGCTCACTCCTTTTTATTTCTGTCCCCTCCCCATCTTTTAGTGATATGCATGAAGCGATTGCCATTGGAACTCACATCCAAAATGCTCTGGGTCCTTGTTTGAAATAGACTGCAATTATTTTTCCTTTTGGGACCCTTTGGAAGTTTTCCCAGAGAGAGGAAGGGGCTTCTTCTGCCTCCCCCAGTGCTGGCCAGTCCAACTTGACCTCTGGGAGAAGCCAAGTTGACCTCTGGGAGAGCCAGGGGTCCTGCTGGGAGGATTCTGCTTGGAAGGTGAATGTCAGAAATCTCATGGTCTTAAGAGAACAGAGTTCATTGCAGTAGTGTCCTGGAATGACTGGGTGTGCCTGGTCCTAAGCCCAGGGGATGGAGGAGAAACAGTAGGAAATAACCAAAATAAAAAATAAAGTAGCTTAAAAAAAAAAAAAAAAAAAAAAAAAAAAAAGCTTCTTTCCCCAACTATTTTCCAAATTCTAATTTCCTCCAAGACAGAGACTGAACAAACCACCTAACTCAAGGGGTAGGCAAGGGCCAGAAATAACAGTTTGGGCAGTTGCTCACCAGCTTTGTCAGCAATGAAACTCTTCTGCATTCACTAGCCATATTCACTAATCCCTTTCCTTTGTGTGTGCAGAGATAGGTCAACGGTCAAGCACTGTGTTTTTTGACGCAGGGTCTTTCGCTGGGACCTGTGCAGGCAGGCTGGCCAACAAATCCCGCAGGAGTTCCTGTTTCTACCTACCTCCCCAGAACTGGGATTAGAACTGCACACCGCGACAGCTGTTGGCTGCCACGCACACACTGCTGGCAACTGATCTCAGGTCCTTGTGCTTGCTTGGCAAGCACTGTGCCAACTGAACCCTCTCCCCAACCCTCCCTCTGTTGTTTTTTGTCTCCAAGATACAGCCCTGCTATCTAGCCCAGGCTGGCCTAGAACTCACCATGCTGGTTTTGAACTCCTGATCCTCCTTTGCTCAGGCTCCTGTTTGCAGGCATGACCCACCACAACTTGTAAACTGAGGCACTGATATTTTGCGTACTCCAAAAAGGTACCGAACCAAAGCTACAAAGAACCCAAGCCAGGAAACTGTGGTGGATGGGCTGAGGAGCTAAGACAGAGGGATTTTTCAGAAGCACTCGAACAACGTTGCTGCCCTGGCTGGGGTCTGAGTGGGTCAGCCAGTGCAAACCTGAGCTGCCCCCCCCCCCCCCGTCTGTTCCTGCAGGAGCAGTGCTACAAAGACAGACATGGGGTCCAGTGCTGCCCCTGGCTGCAGTCAGGAAGGGCAATGCATAAACCTTTTGACTGAGGCTCCCTTACCGTTCCCCGCCCCCAGTCCCTCACACACAGTTTCTATTCTCCACACTAGGTCATTCAAGTCTGGAGTCACCAGAAAAAAAGAGGTCGCTGTTTGGGGGGATGGCAGATGATCAAGAGCTCAGACAGCTGCGATGAACGATTAGCTGTGGCCCCTTCTCACAGCCTCTCTACAGACTGCGTTGCCATCCGTGTTCAAACACTATTAAAGGAGAATGTTTTCTCTGGCACCCAGCCATCTTCTCCCCACAGTTTAAGTATTGAATCTTTTTTTTTTTTTAACCGAAGTAGCTTTGGTTTGCAGCTCACATTTAAAACTTAAAAAAAAAAAAAAAAAAAAAAGTTATTTCCATAAAAGTTGGCAGAAAGCAGCCACTGTTTATTCCCCCAGTGGCTATAATAAACCTTTGCCCACTGACAACCTAACAGATCTTTTTCTGTTTGCCACTGGGTTGGGTTCAATAAAATTTTTGTGCTTAAAATTCCCTTAATAAGGGTTCCTAAGAGCAACAGTTTCCTTCCTAAGGCAGCCTTTGTGGGTAACGTTCCCAGCAGCACTCCTGGACCCCGAAGGTGAGTGGAACCCAGCTAGTGGCCATCAGAGTGCCTTTAACTCAGGAAGGTACTCGGGTACTGAACTTAGTGGTCTGCCCTGGGACATAGCTCACTGGTTGAGTGTTTGCTCAACCATGCACAGGGCCGTACCTTCAATCCCCCTCACTGTGGCTCCACAATACCCCACCTGCCTTAACACCCCAAAGGTCCTTTTATTCCAAGGATGATGGCTCAGCACTTGGGAGGACAGTCAGGAGGATCAGGAGTTCAAGCTACCTAAGCTTTCCGAGGTTAGCCTGGGATACATAAAGAAGAAAGAGGAGGAGGAGGAGCATGTTGGCTCCCACCTTTAATCCCAACACTCAGGAGGCACAGACAGGTGACTTTGGGGCCAGCCTGGTCTATATGATAAGTTCCAGGCTAGGTAGGGTTGTGTAGTGAGACCCTGTCTCAACAAGAAGTTTGGCTCTGGTAGGCTGCTGGTCATCCTCACATACCTGTGTGTGCACTCACTCTTCACGACACTTCTCCTCTCTGGAAGTCAAGTCTAAGACTGGTTATGGGACTTATGCCCGTCACCCCAGCACTTGGCGGGGCTGGAAGAGGAGGGTTGTCTTGAGTTCGAGACTAGCCTGGGCTATAAAGCCAGGCTCTACATCTTAAAAAACAGCATCAGATTACACGTTGACTGCAAGTGATAGCACTCGGACTGCTGGAGTCCCTAGACTTGGACAGATGTCCCACTGGGATGGGGGTCACTCGGGATAGTCATTGCTCCAAGCTGGTGGGCAGAGGATAAACAGGGCATCTCAGAGGAGACATGGAAACCCCCATAAACTTACATTGCATGCCTTGCAGGAAAACTTTTTTTTTCCCCCAAAGGAGACAGCAAGCTGATGCTGACCCCATGGAGTGCAGAGACTGTCTAGGCGCTTCCAAAAATCAGAGGCAGGAGGAAGGCGTTAGCTGAAGCCACTGAGCAATGGCAGGGAGGGTAAGAAGGAACAGGTTCATTTTATTTATTTATTTTAAGAGAGAAGATTTGGTTTCCTTTGAAATAAAATAACTTCACTGAATCTGGTTGCACCTGCCTGCCATCCCCCACATTCAGAACGCTGAGGCGAGAAGACTGTAACTTTCCAGACCAGCCAGAGCTGCGCAGCAAGTTCCAAGCCAGCCCGAAGTTACACGGTGATACCAGGCCTCAAATAAACAAGCCAAAGTTAGCAATTCAAGTCACAGCATTGCCAGCCTCAACCATATATTGTCTCCGCAAGGAGGATGAGAAACCTACCTGTAAAGGTTGCGGATGAGGACCAGGTGGCTGCTTTTAGGGCCACAAAGGTGTGCAAGCACCCACAGATTGTCACCTCTATCACAGGGCTGGTAAGAAGGCTATAGCCTCAAGGCAAATTCGGCAACCACCAGGTCCTCCGGAGGCAGCCTCTAGCCTGTGCCCTGCAACATCTCCTTCCTGCCTCGAGACTCTAATCCCCAGTTCTCTGAACAAAGCTTCTCTGGTGGAATAAGGTGTGGGGCTCTGCCGAATAAGGTTAAATTCAGGAGTCTCTGGATAGCCATTTATCCGTGCTGGGTCAGCAGGGTGCTAACAGTCTCCTCCGTTCTGGGTGATACCAGGTCTTGTAAGGAGTGTCACATAGCCCTCAGGGAAGGCCAGGCCCTTCCCAGATAAGGCCCTTCCCAGATAAGGAAACTGCTCTAGCAAGCATCTAGGAATTCTTAGAAATGACCCACCCTGAAAAGGATCTTCATCCAGCAATGACCTTCAATTGTACTAGGAGATCCTTTCCCCAACCCCCCACATAGGATAATTAAGTACTGTATTTTCCTTCTTCTGATAGGACCATTAGGTATCCCTGACCCCAGTGAATCAAACACATTTACCCTCAAAATCCCTCCCTCCACCCCCTGTTCATATTGCTCTTGATTTCACAAAAATAAAGGTAAGTGCTTTCTCACTTCAAGACTGTGTGAGATTTGTCATTTATCCTCTACCTGGCCCTAACTCAGGGGGCGTGCCCTCCAGCCCACTGGGCCTGGGCCTCACAAGGCCTGTCTCTTGGCTGCAAGCCTACTAGGCTTGGGCTTTGGCCCACACCTTTGCCCTGCTCGGCATAGCAGCTTAACCAAGAGCTTCAACACTTTGGTATCACCAAAGGCTTTGGAACACTCGGGCTTCCATTGCCACCAGCGACCTCATGCTTTAACATTCTGGAAAACCTCGGAATCATGCCCCACCTCTCTGTCTGGAGGCTGAGTTCCAGGACCCCCACCCCCGCCGACCAGAGAAGGACAGCAAGGCCAGGAAGGAGACCCCACCCTTCTGTGGTGCTCCAGTTTCCTTTCCCTTGCTGCAATAAAACACTTGCATCAAGCAAAACTTAACAGGAAGAAAAGTTTATTCCAACTTACAGGTTATGGCCCGTCCTTGACGGAAGTCAGGGTAGGAACCCTGAAGGCAGGACTCACTGAGGAATGCAGCTTCCTGGCTCAACCTCCAGCTCAAGCTTTCTTATCCAGCCCGGGGAAACGGCTCCACCCAGAGTGGATTGGGCCCCTCTACACCAATTAAAATAATCAAGACAATCCTTCAGGACAGGAGAGATGGCTCAGCAGCCAAGAGCACTGGCTGCTGGTCCTGAGACCCAAGTTCAGGTCCCAGTCACCCATGTGGTGGCTCACAACTGTCCGTAACTCCAGTTCCAGGGGACCTTCTGGCCTCCTCAGGTACTAGATAGCACACTGCACACAGACATACAAATAAACCCTAAAAAAAACCCAACCAACCAACCAAACAAAAGGCAATTCTTCACAGCCCAACTCAATCAAGATGATTGCTCCCTGGCAACTCCTTCCCAGGTGATGCTGTCTGCGTCAGGCTGGCAGCTAACACCAACTAGGACCCCTCTGCCCTACCCGGGAGTCACTGCTCACTGGGAAGAGGGTACTGAATTGCAAGGATGCTGGGGTCACCTGTATCGCAGAGGGACACCTACCTCTTTCCCAGATAGTCCCCTTGGGGTACAAACACCGCCGCCATGGGGTAACTGAGCCTAAGAGGGAAGGGGCAGGAGACTGGGCTGGGTTATGTACCCTGGATGACAGCCCACTGTGGGGACCAATGCACAGGTGAAAGAAGGCAAGGGGACGGGGTGAGGACACCTGACGCTATACCCTTGGTAGTGCAGCAGAGACTGGATGTTCTCGAGTTTCCAAGAAAAGGTGCCCTGGGGCATAAAAGAGAAGCCTGGAAAAACGTGTGTGTGTCTGTGTGTGTGTGTGTGTGTGTGTGTGTGTGTGTGTGGTCAGGTCGTCAGGCTTAGCGGCAGCCGCTGGCAGCTATCTTGCCAGCTGCTGCTGCTGTTTTAAGATGGGCTCTTGGGGCTGAGAGTCAGGTCTCCACGCTTCTAAGGCAAGCACCTGAGCTACTCTGGCCACCCACAGGTGGGTCTCCTGCCCCACCCGATCACCGTGATACCAAGACCTTTTTGTGTGTGCTCAGTCAGCAATGGGACGTCATCTCGCAAATGCTGTGCCTGCTTCTACTCCTACAAGGTCCCAACTAGACAAATAGCTACAACTTAGAATAAAGAAGGCTCAAGTTCCCGGACCCCACATCCTCCTGGCCTTCTCTGGCCCAGGCCTAGCTCCCCTGGGCTTTTCTCATTTCTTAGAGAGCCCTGCGTTCTGTCCTTGGCTCCCCATGGCCACCTGTCATTACACACATCTCTGTGTCACCTGATGGCTTGACCTGCTGGTCAAGAGATCGCTCACCAGTGGATCTCCCAATCTCTCACAGGACCACGAAACCCCAGGCATGCTGGCTACGGCAAGCCTGCGGCTTCTCTTCAGGAGAGCGGTCCTCTGCAGGAGTCACTAGCTCTTCAAGGTGGTCAGCAAGTGCCTGAGAAAGGCAGTCCCAGAGGTCCTTGAGGGTCCCCCATAAGAAACCATCAGTGGGGCTAGCAGGCAGTGGGTAAAGCATTTGCCTCCTAACATGAGGAGCTGAGTTCAAAACCAAAGTCACCGGCTGATCGGTGGTGGCGCACACCTTTAATCTTGGCACTACGGGAGGCAGCGGCAGGTGGATCTTTGTGAGTTCGAGACCAACCTGGTCTACAGAGTGAGTCCAGGACAGTCAAGGCTATACAGAGAAACCCTGTCTCAACACCCCCCCCCCAAAAAAAAACCCTACAGTCCCGTCTGTAAGCCTGACACTCCTACAGTGAGAAAGGTGGCAGAGGCAGAACAACCCTGGCCCAGCAAGCCTGGATGACGTAGCAGTGAACAAAGTGGCCATTGAGGACTGCACCCAAGGTTGCCCTTTGACCTTCACGTGCTTGTGTGCGCACCCAAGTCCACACAGACCAAGAAGAAAAACCATGTGTGCCCGGAACCCTGCCTCAGGCTCTGCCCTCTGAAGATTCCAATTTTATGTGCAGCTTGAACTCCTCAGACCGACCTCAGGCCACCAGCTCTGCGACAGATCTCTCCCCCGCCCACTGGTGCCATTTGACCAAACACCTGACAGGAAGCAAGTTAGAAGAGGACCGGTTTGTTCCAGCTTACGGTTCGGGAGACACATCCCACTGTGGGACAAGGTCGCCACGGCGGCAGGAGTGGGAGGAGGCCGCTGGTCACTTCAGCCATCTCAGGAAGCGGGGAGACGAACGCTGGTGCCCAGCGCACTTTCTCCTCTTCAGGCCAGGACCCCGGCCGAGGAGAACGGCTGTGGGGTCGGCATGGGTCTTTCTACCTCAGTTTACCCACAGAAACTGCCTCACAGGCATAACTGGAGGCTTGTCCCCTAGTCCATTCGAAATCCTGTTGAGTTGTCAATATTAGAATCTCAGCATTTCACCGATGGCAGAGTGTCATCCTTCCCAAAGTTCAGGTCCAATTCCTTGAGCCCTCACATCACACACACACATACACACAACACACACACACACACACCTATAGTCAACTCCCAGAGTTGTGCTTTCAAATTCTATCTAAAATCTGCCCTGCGGCAGCTGAGCTCCCAGCACTGTGAAGCCAGCAGTCACTCCTCTGTGTAGCCTGCTGTGCCCTCACCCTTCAGCACAAGCCGGAGGCCTGACTGTCAGGACCCGGGCCATCGTGTCCAGTCCACTCGCCTGCCAGGCCACCCCAGGCCCTGCCTCTCTGCAGCAACCCAAACCACAGCAACTGCCGTGCCCTCCCTTACGGGCACTCTGCCCCAGTTCCTTCTTGGATCTGGAAAGCTACACCCTGAGACCCGATGCCCCAAGGTCAGGGTCACCTTCTCAGTCAGCCTGATCTCACTTCACACTCATTCCAACTCCTGCTCTTCCCTGCTGTTTTTCTCCAGTCAGCAGCCTACACCTAGCCTACACCTATAAACCACAAGCGCCTCTCTTCCTGCAGATTCTAAGCTGTGAGGGCAGTGCAGTGGTCAATTTGACAGGGCCCAGAATCCCCCAAGACCCAAGCTTCTGGGCCAGAGAGAGCGAGAGATCCTAGATTACCTTATCTGAGGCGGGAAAGCCCACCCTAATGAGCATCGAAAGGAGAAAATGAGCTGAGCATTCCTCTACTTCCTAACTACAGCCCTGACAGGACCAGCTGTCAAGTCCCTGCCACCCTGACTTCCATCCACCCTCAGCTGGGAGCCCAGCTAAGCCCTTCCTTAAGCTGTCAGACATTGTCACAGCTACCAGACCAGGAACTAACACAAGCAGGTATTTCTTTTCCTTTGCTTATTCTGCTCCGGACCTCCACTGCCAGCCGATTGCTAATGTGGAACAGGAACTCAGCAACACTTAGGCCCCTGCCCCGGCCTGCATCCGCTTCTAGCGCTGAGACCTATAGCTGGGTATCCTCCTCCGGTGAGACTGTTACCTCTCACAGCTGACAGGTATAGGAGCTCTGCGCATCCAATTGTTTCTCAGTGGTGCGGGGAGTGGCTCAGGTTAAGCCAAGGTACGACCATGCTGAGGCCAGACCGGCCTTTGTCTTCCGTCACTAAAGTCACTAAAGTCCTCTTGTCGACTAAAGGAGACAAGAGACTGGAAGGGCAGAGAGCCCCAAGGAGTTCTTCAAATATATTTATTATCTTTTAGTGTTTTCCTTTCTTAAGAAATAATACTGATTTCCTTTGGGGATTAAAATAAGAATAACAGGCCACAGAAGACTGTCTTTTTGAACATGAGGGAGACACATGGGGTCTCAGGGAGGACAGATGGGGTGACGGGAAGGCAGGTGTGAACACAAGGAAGCGCGATGGGAAGACATGCCACCATGGAGACAAGTGTGAATACAGAGAAGCAGGTGGGAAGGCAGGTAGACGGGTGTGAGCACAGGGGAGGCAGGCTTGCCCCTGGTCCCGTGTAGTGGAGAGACGGCGGCTTCCCTTTCTCTTTAGGAAGGGGAGGCTTTGAGGTATCAAGAACCCAGGCCCTTGCAGGAGGCACACGAAGAGAAGGCTTTCTCGTTGCGATGGACTAGCCAGACTCCTCTATCTCCAACAGGTCATCCACGTACTCCACAACCTCTCCCTGGAAGGCAGCAGACACCTCAGTTAGGCAGGCCACAGGACGGGAAAGCCATCAGAGTCTCAGAGGCCACCACTGTCTGCTCAGGCTGAAGCACACTCCCCGGCTGGCCTGGCGCCCAGATGACCTGATTTCTCTCTCCGTAGGAATGAAGCCTCATCTTCTACCCCATGGGACCTCAGCGTCAAGCAAGCCGCCACCCCACAGACGCCCTGTGCCACGTAGGTGGCTTAGCCACCTTCCTGAAGGCTTCACATGGTTCCCTGGTCTGGGCATCCCTCCGTCTCCTCGTCTCCTCCTGATCCCTCAGTGCTGCCTCAGAAACACATTCCCCTGGTACTTTCTACCCTGACCACTACAGCTAGGTAGGTATGTCAGTGTGCTAGGGACCAGCTCTAACAGCGTCCCTGGGACCCTCTTCAGTGAGACCCAACCCAGGGCGCAGGCCTGACCAGCACTTACTTATTCGTTTATCTGGCTTATCTGGCAGCCTTGGGGACCGAACCCAGGGCTTTTTGCCGTCACTGCTATTTCCTCAGAGGCTGCCGCTTTCTCCCTCAGTGGCGGTGACACGCCATGCAAATCGGCATGCTGAAACCTCCCTGACCTAGTCTTACTCAGAGGCGCTTCTTCCAGCACCCGGTGGTAGGAAGAGTGGGAGGAAGAGGGGGGTGGGGAGGGGGTGGCTTCGCGCCTCTGGGTCTGCCTGGGCAGCTCTTGGGACTTCCCACCCTCCGGGCTCCCCAGGCTGTGACCAAGCTCCCACATCCCTTCTGGCTCCACACACAGCGAGTCCCCAGCTTCCTTACAAACTCATCTCTCTAAATAAGTGACAAGGAGTGTCTGTCTACTGATGGCTTCCCCGTGGCCTGGCTGCCCCTCCACAAAATGACCATTCCGCTCCCGGTCACGACGAGTCAAGAAAGGAGGTCCGGAAATACCTACCGCACTGAAGGTAGAGCTCATGTCCAGCACATGCCAAGCCCTAAGCTGATACCCAGTATCCGACTAAACTGGCTGTGGTGGAGCATTTCCCTAATGCCAGCGCTTGAGACAGCCCAGGGGGAGGATCAGAAGTTCAAGGTCATCCTCAGCTACGTTACAGGCTGGAGGGCAGCCTGAGCTACATGAGACATTGTCTCAAAAGACCAAAACACCCCAACACACAAACAAAAAAAAAGGGGGGGGGTTGGGTAAGGGAGATCTAGTCAGGAAAGTGGATCCAGAAAAGGAGGAGCTGCTGGAAGCAAGGACATAATTTGTGCCCATAAAATTATAATAACCTGGTAGGAAAATGGGGTGGGATTCCTAAGTGTCTTCAGAGGGCAGAGCTCCAAACACATCCCCTCACCCCACCCTACAGGAGAAGTATCGGTCCAGCCTGGGCTTCCTAGAAAGCTGCTTTTTCCACACTGGAGCCCTGGCTTTCATTAAACCCTCCACAGCAGCAGCTGTCTCCTCAAGGGCCCCGTCTGTTTCTTATTTGAGGGAGGAGCCAGCCTCCAAGTGACTGGAGCAGAGACATGAGTCACGCTTTCTCTCGGGCAGATGTGTGCCGAGCACGAAGGCTTACCTCATCGTCATCCATTAGGTGTTCCCGAGCGAAGTCGTACAGTTCTTTCTGGAGCGTGGTCACGTTGAAGAACTGAACAGCTTCCTGTTCACACAGAGAGAATAGTCGGGTGGGCAGACCGAGCCGGCAGCAGGTTGGCACGGTATATCCCATTTCATTCAAGGGATGGAGGCGTTTACAAGTGCACAGTGGGAAAGGTTGCCCAACTGTGGCGTACCCCGCAGCCACTCAGCTGTGCAGATACGAGGGTGAATCGCAGACATGCGGTTCTTAAAGGAGAAGGAGGGATTCTGGGCTATGGCTCCGTTGCTATCACAAGCACAGGGACTCTTCCCAAACACAACATTAAGCCAAGCGTGGCGGGGTCTCCTGGACTTTGGAAGGCAGAGGCAGGAGAAGCTCAAGGTCATCCTTCATAGCAAGTTCAAGGCCAGCCTGGGCTACATGAGACCCTGTCTCAAGCAAAACAAAACTCCACTGGGAGTGTGGCTTGGTGGAGGAGCACTTGACCAGCCGCATGCGTCCTGGGGTCTATCCTAACACACACACACACAAAAAAAAAAAACTGGGTTTCTGTTTTATTGGGACAGGGTGTTGCTTTGTAGCCCAGACTAGCCTCAAGCTTCATGATCATCCTCTTGGGTCTGCTTCCACAGGGCCAGAATGACAGCCATAGGCCACTGTGTCCAACAGTAGGGAAAGTTTTTGAAAGTCACACATAATTAACTCCTGACAATAGGCACAAAGCCTCGCGCATTTATCTGTCAAAGGAATTAAGTGCTGTTTCATTCATAAAAGTCTATGGCTTGGGAGTCAGAGGCAGGAGGATGACAAACTTAAGATCAGCCTGGATCGCAAAGCCCCATCTCTCAGGGGCTGGAGGTCACTCAGGTGGAGCACCTGCCTACAGTGTGAGAGTGCCTGGCTTCTCATGCCATGAAACGCAGAGGGGACACAAAGTAAGTTACAAAAACAGCATGTGAAACACAACCCTATTTTTGTAAAAATAAATGCTGGCTGTGTGCATAAGTAATACAATCATTCGATGAAGGAATTAAAAGGCTGTGTGTGGGGGGGGGGGGGGGGATGGCTTAGTGGCTAAAGGTGCTTGCCACCAAGCCGGACCACTTGAGTTCAATCTCTGGTACCCACAGAGAAGGAGAGAACTGACTCTCACAAGTTGTCCTCTGACCCCCACGTGCATGCTATTGTATGTGCAGGTACAGGAACACACACACAAAACACACACACACAGAGTAAATAGGCAAAAACATAAGAAAAAAAACTAAGCAGGTTGTGATGGCATACGCCTATGGTCCCAGCATTCAGGAGGCAGAGCAAAGCCGGGTAGCTTTGAGTTCAAGGCCAGCCTGGTCTACACAGTGACTTCAGGGTCAGCAGGGGCCATAGAGTCAGGGCCTGATTCAACAGGGGCAAGAGGAACCAACAGGAACCAGAAACAGTGGCGCTCCTCCGTGCCAGAATTGACTCTCTCTGAAGGGCGAAGCAACCTCCGGAAGGCGGGGAGAGAGGAGGGCCCAGGGAGGAGGAGCCGGGCGGGACACTCACCGGCCTGGGCTGAAAATGCTCATCTGACAGGCCCCACTTGTCCCTGTGGTACTGATAGTAGACCAGGTTCTGCTGCATGACCTTGTCGTTCTGGTCGAAGAGCAGGTAGCTGACGGCACAGGGGGCTGCGTTCTTGAGATCATTCACTGGAACCAGAGGGAAGAGGCCAGGCAGATGAGCAAGCCAGCCACCCCGGGAAGCTAGGAGCTTGACCTCCCTTCAGGAAAAGCCCATGCCTAAGGCTTTTCCTCCAGCCCCTCCTCTAGAAAGTGGCCAAGGCACGGTCTAGGTCCCATGGCAGCCTAAAGGATGGCAGAAGCCACGGACCACCCCAAGCCAGGACCACCCTCCGGCTGCGATGAATCAGCTGGCTTCAGACAATCAGAGGCGGTCAGAGGAGGTGGCAGGTCCCAATAAATAACGTAACACAAATGAGGACTCCACACGACAGAAACCAACAAGATAAATCATGGCGGGCCTCAGGATTAGAAGTGTCAAAGGTTACCTTGTCCTGCCATCTTCTGGGGTCAGGGGTCCCCTGCTCCAGCCTCCCTTTTTAGAACTGCACCCCCACACGCACACAGACATCACCATCAACACAGGGATTCTGCATTTGTCTTGGGAGGCAGGGGAGGCAGGCAAAGAAAAAAAAAGAGACACAAGCCCCAAGGCATTTAGTCCGGTACCGTCCACAGCTGCTTCTAAAAGCAGACACTTGTATTATGTAACAAAACGCCCGTTGGCAGGGATGACCCAGCGGAAGGTTATTCAATTCTGCCACCTAGTGGCTGTTTTCTAGAATGGCAACTTTAAAATTCTTCCTGTGGCTCCTGTGAAGGTGCTAGGTTTTACTTACACTATTTATCTACATCCTGGGAAAGCAAAAATCTCCCAGGGAGCAGCAGGCAAAACCCAGTTTCAAGCTCAGCAGTGTAGCTCAGGGTCTCTGTTTGAATCAAGAGGCCCCGAGGCCTCTTCGTGCACAGCATGTATGTGGCCCTGGTGGGCCTTCTCAGCCATTGTAGGAAAGCAGGGAAGTTCTGGGACCTCATCCAACGTCCTGCACAGGGCTACTTACACTTGTAGTAAGCAAACTGCAAATAGTGGTACATGGTGGCCACAAACTTCTCCACAGGAAAGCCTCCTATGACCGGAGTGAGGGTCTCCTCACACTGAACCTTGCACTCCAGAACTTCTATATAATGATCTGAAAAGCAGAGATGAATTCTCAGAACAGTCTCTCTCTGGGAGAAAATCTCGCAGGCGGAGGATCTCTGTGAGTTCAAGGCCAGCCTGTCTACAAAGTGAGTTCCAGCCAGGACCACACAGAGAAACCCTATCCGGAAAAAACAAAAACAAACAAACAAACAAATAAATGGGCTACCATCTTACCGTCTTTAATATTCAAACTGGCTTAAGAAAATGGCAAACATCTATCAAAAAAATGGCCACAGGGGCTGTTAAGGCGGCCCAGCATGTAAAAAAAGCCTGCCGACCTAAGTTCAATCCTCAGGACCCACACAGTGGGCGGAGAAGACGGACAGCCACAAGCTGTCCTCTGACCACATGAGAGAATGGCACAGCTTTCCTCCCTCATGCATACACAGAATAAAAATATAATTTAAAAGGTTTTAATGGCCAAAGAACGTTAATATAAATCGATATGAAGAGCAATCTTGCAGGGTCGAGATGCTATACCTCTCCTGCAGCGTAACAGCATCGCTTTTCCAACAGTTTAAACAGGAGGTTGGGAGCTGAGCTCAATGGCAGATGGCCTGTCTGACATACATGTGGCCCTGGGTTTGATCTCCGGCACCACAATGACAATAACACAACAAATTAGTTATCGGGTTGGTAGGAAGAAAAAATCGGACAGGGTCTCATGTAGCCCAGGCAGGCTTCAAACCCCTAGGTACCCGAGGATGACCTTGATCTCCTGATCTTCCTGGCTCTACCTTGTGATTCCCAAGTGCTAGGAAAACAGGCAAGGACTACCTGCTAATGCAGATAACGCAGAGCTGGACACTGAACCCATGGCCTTGTGCAAGGTAGGTAAGTCCTATGGATGAATTTGGATATGCAAAACCAAACCCAGGAGAGAATGTAACACATGATGCCTCTTCCATCGAAAACACGCATACAAAACGTGGGGGAAATAACTTATGTAGGAGTAACTTTTAGAGAAAACAAGGACAGCAGCAAGAATTCTCAAGGGGTGAAGCTGAGACTAAGAAGCGTGGGGGGGGGGGCATGAAGTCCCTAGCGTCTTGCTGTTAACATATAACTAGTCAGGAGACCTATCAGCCCTGTCCCCAAGCAGTTGAAGTTAAATACTTTAACTAAATGCTTAAAAATTAACAGCACTGGGCTGGGGAAGGGGCGTAGGGATTAAATATTTTATGGGACCCTAGGTTCAATCCCCAGCATTATAACAAAAAATAAAACAAAATAACAGCACCTTCTACAAGAAAATCACAGATATCACACATGTCTAGATGTGACACCCTGAAGCCACTTCTAGTTGATTCAGCCCAAAATGGACACTCTGTAACTGTCAGAAACCAAATAAGGAAATCTAGTCTGTTTTTGTTGTTTCTTGATAAAAGCTCTCACACGTAGCTCTGGTTGTCCTGGAAGTCACAAGGATCCTCCTGCCTCTGCCTCCCTACTGCTGGGATTGAAAGTGAGTGGCCCTGTGCCCAGGCCAAATGAGAAATACTTACAAAGTGGCTTACATGTCTTAAAGTGCTGGGGGTGGCACCAATGGTGTTAGGGCATGGAAGCTGCTGGAGGTGGCAGCCTCCAGAGACGCAGATGGCAGCGGGGAGCCTTCTTTTAAAACCGTGCTTTCGGGTTAGCAAGACGGTTCACTGGATAAGGGCGCACTTGCCGAAAGCCTGGCACTCTGAGTGTGATCCCTGGGACCCACGTGGCAAGGACAGGACTGGTTCCATGAATTGTCCTCTGACCTCTACATGCACACGATGGGACATGTGTGCAAGCATGTACACGCACAAAGAGACAAACAAACAAGTCAGACATTAAAGCCAGCGAACTAGCTCAACACTGGTAAAGGCCCCTGCAGCCGGACCTGGCCACCTGAGTTTGATGCCCAGGCCAACAAGGCAGGGGGGGAAAAAAAAACGAGTCCCACAAAGCCTTCTCTGACCTCCACATATGTGTCATGACAGATAGGCACACACACACACAGATAAATAATAAATAAATGGGAAAGCATTGTAGAATTTTGTTTGACAAACTTTTGAGAAAAGGTCTGGAACAGGCGCAATGAAACAGGCACTTGAATTTCTCCTGTGTGTGTAGCAATGGAGAATGAGTCCTCGGGTGCAGGATGCCCTCTGAGAAGAGCCCCAAGTGCAACTAGAGAGGGCAGAACACAAAGAACGGGAAAGCAAGGCTGGCCTGAAGCCTCCAACTGACCAGCCCTCAACTGCCCAGTCCAAAGCTAACGGAATGGTTACAACACTGAACAAAGAATTCAGACATCTAGAAATGATCAGTGACTCAAGAGACAAGTGGGTGAATGGGGCAAGGAGATCAGCTCAGGATGTTGATAAGAGAGTTGGCAAGCTGGGTAGTGGTGGTGCACACCTTTCATCCCAGTGCTTGGAGGCAGAGGCAGATGATCTCTGAGTTCAAGGCCAGCCTGGTCTACAGGGGGAGTCAGGACAGTCAGGGCTACAGGAAGGAAGGAAGGAAGGGAGGGGGAGGGAGGGAGAGAGGGAAGAAGGGAAGAAGGAAAGAAGGAAGGAAGGAAGGAAGGAAGGAAGGAAGGGAGGGAGGGAGGGAGGGAGGGAGGGAGGGAGGGAAGAAGGGAAGAAGGAAGGAAGGAAGGAAGGAAGGAAGGAAGGAAGGAAGGAAGGAAGGAAGGGAGGGAGGGAGGGAAGAAAGTAATTTAGGAAGAAAGGCAGCAGCATAGATGATAAATTCACAAGGAAAGAGAGATGGCAGAAATGCTAGAAATAAAAAAGTGAATGAAGTAGAAACACAATGAAGTCATCACCAATAGACTAGATCAAGCAGAAGAAAAAATATTGGGGACAGAAAGCAAGATTGAGGAAATACTCCCTTCAGATACCAATGGGAGAAAAAAAAAAAAAAAAAGCACAAACCCCACTTCTAAGAACTCTACGAGAATCAAAACCAAATCTAAACTGGGTGTTCTGGTGCACACCTTTAATCCCAGCACTCAGGAGGCAGAGGCAGAAAGATTTCTGTGAGTTTGAGACCTGCTTGGTCTACACAACCAGGCCAGCCTGGGCTATACAGTGAGAACCTGTCAAAAAGAGAAAGCAAATTCCTTTCCCATCTGAAATAAAAGCGTTCCTCAGATGCCAGTCAAGGCACCTGGAGCACCGGCTCCACCCACAACCAACCTGCTACAGACAGGTAGAAGTCCTTGAAGTCCTTGATCTCCCTGGAGCCCTCGCACGCAGCCAGGCACTCGTAAAAGGCCTTGAAGAAGTCTGGAAGGGCCAGCTCCATGTCCGTAATGGATGTCCTCCAGTTCTCCCCATTGTAGGCCCTCACGGCACGGACAAACAGGCTCTGCAAGGCAAGGCGACGAGGTGACGTTCCATCTGGAGACACGCCTGTTCTCCATAGGAGAACTGTGACCCTGACCAAGCCATGCTTCTCAGTCCCGAGTGGCCCTTGCCTAGACGCAACCCGAGCACGGTTGCGTGTGGGTCTAGATTTACCTACGATGTTCACACAGGTACATTTATTTTAAAAAGACAGAGTCTCGGCAGCCCAGGCTGATTGCAAATTCCCCATGTAGCTGAGGATGACCCCTTTTGAAAATTTTATTTTTACAGGCTGGAGAGATGGCTCTGCGGTTAAGAGCTCACATCTGTCTGTCATTGTGGATATAAACATGGTTTTGTTTTGTTCCTAGGTGTGGGATGTGGCACTGATTCAGTTGTACATGGAGGCAGAACATCACATTAAAAAAAATTATTTTTACATTCTCTTTATTTACTGTGTGGGGCACACTTGCAGAGGTCAGATGACAACTCAGGACTCAGTTCCCTCTTACCACCCTGGGAGTCCTGGGAGTCAAACTCAGGCCAATCCCCAGGCTTGGCAGCAACTACCTCTACGCCCTGAGCTGTGCTGGCAGCCCGCCCCTGATCTCCTGAGTGCTGGACTCCCGGGCGTGCACCACTGAGCAACCCAGTTTTACACAGTGCTGGGGACTGGGCCCAGGGCCTTGTGCATCCACGCACACACTCTACCACTGAGCTGTACCCCTGGCCCAAAGGACTGTTTTCCTTCTCTCGTTCAACTAAATATATACAAGCATTTGACAATCAAATCAAATTCAGATCAAGGAAAAAGTGAAAGAAAGCTGATTCCCGGAGTCAGGGACCGGGCTGGCAGCCTGGCCGCAAAGGGGCAGGAGAGGATGTGTCAGGCTGGGTGATAAAGAAGGCCTCGCCATGCTCCTTGTAGCTGTCAGGGAACTTGCCACAAATCACTGAATTATTGTAAAGCCACCATGCACAATTTGCCGATTTTCCTTCTTCAAGAAGGTACTCACCACCAAGCCTGACAGCCCGAGTTCAATCCCCCAGACCCACAGGGTCAAAACAGAACTACAAACTGTCCCCCGACACACAGACACACACACACACACACACACACACACACACAGACACCAAGTAAGTAAGTTGTAATTGTTTAAAAAAAAGATGTTAGTTGTTCCCAGAGACATGCTTCCTTAACAAATCCTCTTGCACAGCTGCAGGGTGAAGCTGGGAGTACCTCGTACGACTTGGTTTCCAGGTCTTTAATGTGGTCCTCGGCTCCAGGCAAGCTCTTGTAATACGCCATGTTTCTCTTCATCATCTCATCGTCAGGATGCTTCAGAAGATAGGTGTGAGCCGCAGCGATGGCCTTCGGGAGGTCATTGGCCTAAGTACAGTGGGAGGCAGAGGCAGCAGATCGCTGTGAGGCTAGCCTGGTCTACCAAGCTAGTCCAGGACAGCCAAGGCTACACAGAGAAACCCTGTCTTAAGAAAACAGAAAGAGAGAGAGAGAAGCCAGACTTTGAAGGTGAATGCCTTTAATCCCAACACTTGGGAGGCAGAGGCAGGTAAATCTCTGAGCTCAAGGCCTGCCCAGTCTACAGTGCAAGTTCCAGGACAGACAGCCAGGGCTGCATAGTTCTCTGTCTCACAAAGAAACAAACAAAAAAACACAACAAAACAAGAAACACACATACACACACAAAAACCCTAGACGCAATCAATCAATCAATCAATCAATCAATCAGCAAGTGAGCAGAGAATGTGAGCTAAGCAGCAGCCTCTATCTCTCTGCCTCCTGACTAGGTACAATGTGACCAGGGCCCTCCTGCTCCTGCCCTCACTTCCCCTCCAAGATGGACTGTGCCCTCAAACTGTGAGCCAAAATAAGCCCTCCTTCCTCCAGCTAGCTCGGGTGGGCGCTTTGTCACAGTTCCTAGAAAAGTAGCCAACACAGGCAGGCTCATGGTGACACACCAGCCTCCTGTGAGGACGCACGCCAACAACCTGAGGCCCCCACGGTGACAGAACCTGGCACAATCCGGCAGAGAGAAGGGTCTCCACCACGCAAGCATCTAAGGCCTCCTTCAGCCTTCCCAGAGGGACACTCTGAGGGAAGGATGGTGCTTAGGTTTAAAGAGAAAGAGAGACAGAGACAGAACATACGAGACAAGTCAACTTCTCGAGAATAATGTGTTACGGGGGACATCCAGCTGTACCAGAATGCCCCTAAATTTGAGGCAAGTCATCTGGAGACAGTGGTGGTTTCCATGTGGAGAAGGGGTAGGTGGAGAGGGGACCAGGCTCCCAGGTGTCAAGGCTAGAGAATGACAGTAGGTGGCCTGTGGTTGGCAGGACTGAGGGGAAGGCCTGGCTGGCAGCTAGAGAGAAGGGAAGGCTGTGAATGCAGCCAATGACCTGAGGCTTCTTCTAGGAAGAGCATCAGGAAGAGGCGTCCAAGGGCCAGCAAGATGGCTCAGTGGGTAGAGGCGTTTGCCACCAAGGCAGATGACTAAGTTTGATGCCTGGAAGCCACATGCTGGGAAAGCAGACTCCCACAAGCTGTCCTCTGACCTTCACACACAAACTGAACAATGAATAAAAGAAAGAAAGAAAAAAAAAAAGTCTTAACCAGAAAAACTAGAAATGGAGTTTTGAGAATTCTCACTCTGCCCAGGCCTGTGAAGGCCCAATAGGCTGATGACCTTGCTGTCTGGCAACTGGGAATTCAAACCTCCCAGAACCAGGACTTAGGGGGCAGGCAACTGCAATTTGTGGCTATTTTTAGCGAGCAATTGCAGCTATAAAGAAGAGGCAGTGAAGTATGTGTGTTAAATTCCAGATGACAGGGCAGAGATGAGCCCGATGAATCACGGTGCACACTTCCCTGAACAGAGAGGACTCTGCCCACAAAGAGAGGCCACGTTTCCGAAGCCCTCTTTCCAGTCCCGGGTTCACCGCTGGGGGCCATTCTGGGGCATGTTTGCTATCTCAGCACAGGTTGCAACAGTTTTCACAGGAGCTGGGAGGGGTGGAGCACACAGGAGGTACGCAGGCAGGAGGAGGAGGAATTCACCTTCGGCCTCAGCTGCAGCTGCGCATCACGTCTGAAGCCAGCCCAGGTTGCATGCGACCATGTCTCAAAAAAGGAAAAAGAATTTTCACGCTTAAGATGAAGGGGGAAGGGCAGGATTTGGAGAGCTTTGGCAGAGCTGTGTGGCAGAACCTGGGTGAAGAGGGACTAGGGCCGTAGGAGGGCACTTCCTGTTCTGCCTGAAGCCCCAAGGACCTTTCCATTAGCGCCTCTAATTCCGGCTCCGGGGGATCTTCTGCCCTCTTCTGGCCTGCAAGGCATTCACACACATATGGCATGGTGTACACACGCAGACACCCACATACAAGCACACACGCGTGCCCGCGCGCGCACACACATAAAAATATAACCGAAAGAAAAAATTCGAAGGATAAACGAATGATACCAAAGGTTGAGGGGCAGGGCTGGTCCTTGGGCTTGGCGGGGATAGCGCTAGAGGCCCAGTGTGGGGGCCTGTCAGTGGGTGCCTGAGGGAGGGTGATGTTGGGGGGGAGTAGGGGGCAAGGGGTAGAGTGCGTTGGCCCCGTCGGGGGACCAGGAGCCTGATGGGCGGGGTTTGGGCGCAGGCGGCCGCGGGGCGGGGCTCCGCGCTCGGGAGGGCGGGGCTCGGGCGCGGCGAGCGCACCTACCTTGAAGTAGGCGAACTGCAGGAACTTGTAGGGCTCGCGCTGCTGAAAGTCGGCCAGCACGGCGCGGCTGGGCTGCGACTGGCGGAAGGCGGGCAGGCCCTGCTTGCAGCGCTTGAGGCACTGCGCGCGGCGCAGCACGCCGCCGAAGAGGCGCAGCTCGGCGTGGCTGGCGGGGCCGGCGGGGGCCGGGGCGGGCGCGGCCGTGCTGCAGTTGCGGTGGCAGAAGGCCTCGCTGTCGCGCAGCAGACGGTGCAGCCGCAGGCTCACCTCCAGGTAGCCCACGCTCTCGGCCCAGTGCTCGCCGCTGTACTGGTCGAGCGCGTGGCGGTAGGCCGACTCGAGCGGCATCAGCTCGTCCCGCGGGAAGCTGCGGAAGCTGTAGCGCTCGAACTGCGCGCGCCCCGGTGGCAGCGCGGCCCCGGCGCACAGCAGCACCAGCAACGCGGCCGCGGGGCTGCGGGGCCCCATCGCGCGTGGCCCGACGGCTCGAGGCCCGAGCGGAGGACGCGCGACGCGGCAGGCCCAGGAGCGGAGGAGGGGACGCCGGCCTTGGCCCGCCCCGTCCGGCAGACCTCCCCGCCCGGGGACTGAGATGGGCGTGCCTGGGGGAGGCGCTCAGCTCTTCGTCTGCCACGAATTCCAGGCCGGTCTGGGGTGCATGGGACCCCATCTCTGAAAGGAAAGAAAGCTTATAATCACTTGAAGGATTATGAATGGGCCTCGCTCTCCCACTTTCTAGTTCAGCACATCCCGGTTGGGGTGCATTTTCTCTCCCTCCCCCACCTGATCTTGGCTGTAGCCCAGGCTAGCCTTAAACTCACTGTATTGACTTCAAATTTGTGGCAGTCCTCCAGCCTCTCCACTGCAGGAGTCACAGACATTCGCCATCAAACCTGCCATAAACAACTGAGGCCGCGTGTTTACAGATCACATTGGAATAGCAATGCTGTTGACGTAGGTTTTAGAGGATTTTGCGCACACTGTTGATCCCAGCAGGTGGATCGCTGTGAGTTGGAGGCGAGCCTGGTCTACAAAGCGAGTCCAGACAGCCAAGACTACACAGCGAAACCTTGTCTCTAATAGATAGATAGACAGACAGACAGACAGATAGATAGATAATAGATAGATAAAGTTAGTAAGAATGCCAGTGGCTCTTTGTAAATGACTTCTCAAGTCGAGGATGCATTGCGCCTTAGGACGGAGCATGCTGGAGATATTCATGAGCAATGATGAAAACAAGATTTTTTTTTTTTAAATCTTTACACTTCTGAAATAATTTACAGCAAAGTTGTAGGAAAGCGCCTACATATGCCCCTTCATGAAAACTTACAAGTATACTGACACCTTTGATCCCAGCACTTAGGAAGCATCTGTGTGACTCAGTTCCAGGGCTCACAGTGTAGCCCAGGCTACATAATGAGACCTTGTCTAAAGCAAACAAAAATAAAAATGTAGTTAAATCTTCCAGATTAGTGGCCGAGGGTACTCGTTACCGAGCCTGATGACCTGAGTTCAATCCTGGGACACATGTTGGGAAACAATGGGCTCCTCCAGCTCATCCTTTAACCTTCACTCACATGATGAGCGTGTGGTTCTGAGTCAGTGGGGCCAGGAAAAAACCTTTACGAGAGTCCTGTAAAGGATTGATTATGACAAAAATTCCTCATTCCTTCTCCATACCATATTTACTATGCTATTCGATAGATAGATGGCCTTTGTTTGGGATTAAGATTAGATGGCTATTAGATTAGAATCGGAGGGATCAGAAATCTGACTACATCGGTCACAATCTTGGGTAAATGCTACCAACCAACAGTTTGCCACACCTTTTCTCAAATACTAATTAACAGCGGCAACAATGAAGAGGCCGCCCAGAGGGCTCAGTAGTTAAGAACACTGTTTTGGCTTTCAGAGATACTAGGCTTGAGTCTCAGCACTCACAATGCAGCTCACAAGCTTCCGGAACTCTGTCCCCAGGGCATCGGATTTCCTCTTCTGGCCTCTATGGCCATCGGGCACATACGAGGTACACCAGACAAGCAACACACCCATACACATAAACTTAAAAAGAAATAGCTAGACAGTGGTGTCACACACCTTTGATTCCAGCACTCAGGAGGAGGCAGGCAGATCTGTGAGTTCATGGCCAGCCTGGTTTACACAGTGAGTTCCAGGACAGCCAGGTCTACACTACAAAACTCTGCCTCAAAAAAACAAACAAAAAAAAAGAAAAAAAGAGTACAAGAAATAAATTTTAAAGTGTTCAGTGGTTGAGGACTTACCTAAAATGAGGTCCTAGGTTTAGTTCTCAGAGGTAAGGGGGGAAGGTCTTTGTCTTACTTAGTTTATGTTGCTGTGTTAAAGCATCATGACCAAAAGCAACTTGGAAATAAAACAGTTTATTTGGCTTAAAGGTCACAGTTCATCATCAGAAACCAAGGCCGGAACCTGGCGGCAGGAACTGAAGCACAGCCATAGATGAATGCTGCTTACTCGCTTGCTCTGCAGGACTATGTTTTTTTTATACCACCCAGGACTACATACTCGGGTGGCACTGCCCACAGTGGGCTTAGACCTCCCTCATCAATCGTTAGTCAAGAAAATGCCCCCACAGGCTTGTCAAACAGGCCAATCTGGTCTCTCTTCCCAGATGACTGGTTTTATCACGGCTGTGATAAAACACTGGACAAAAGCAACTTAGAGAGGAAAGTGTGAGTTTGGCCTTGACTTCCTGGTCGTGACCATCACTGAGGGAAGTCAGGGCAGGAACTCCAGGCAGGAACGATGGAAGAATACTGCTTTTCTGCTCCTCACTCAAGCTCATGCTTAGCTGACATTCTTTTACTTTTAAATATATTTATTTTTGTTTTGTTTTAGTTTTAGAAAAGGTATCACTATATAGCCCTGGCTAGCCTGGAACTCACTCTGGAGACCAGGCTGCCTAAAGCTCACAGAGACCCACCTGCTTCTCCCAGGCTGGGCTAAAAGGCGAGGCCACCGTGCCTGGCTTAGCTAGCTTTCTCATACAGCTCAGGACCCCCAAGGAATGGTGCTGCTCACAGTAGGCCAGATCCTCCTGTATCCATTAATAAGCGATACACTGCCTCACAGCTGTGCACACAGGCCAGCCTGGTCTAGACAGTTCTTCAGCTGATCGCTCAGATCACTCTAGGTTGTGTCAAGTGGACAAACCTAACCAGGACACAGCCTCCCAGAACTTAATGTCTGACATGCTGTTACTCCCCGGGTCTTTGGGCCTGGTGTGGCCAGACCTTCTGATCTTTCAGAGAACTAGAAACACACTATGGCACCCTGTGGTTGTGTTGACAACTATAGAAACTAAACTTGTGACGCTAGCGTGCTAACAAGTCACATGCCGATTAATAGCTCTTTGGGCCACATCTACTTATAACGTTTGATCTACGTAGGAAACCACTGTGATGATTCAGAGACTGTGATTAATACTACCACTGCAAGTGTGGCTAGGATAAACCTAGGGTGCCTCCCGGAATAAAAACAGCAGGACATGGAGACAGAACAAATGTACCAGAACCATAAAGACTCAGCCGGATGGTACCAGGAAGCACATCCTCCCTGCAGACTAGAAGATAGAAAGAAACCTGGGAAGAAGACTAATTGCAGGAATTGGTTTGTTTTTTTGTTTGTTTTTGTTTTTGGGTGTTGTCCATCAGCTGGGACTCCAGAAAGGACAAACGTGGATGAAGATATCCCAGAAGCCCTAGCTGCCGAATGCACAAACTGATTCCTGATACACAGCCATCAACTTTTTTGTGTGCTGCTTATTTCACAATTTCATATTTCCGTTGCTTTATAACTAAGCACCTTGTTTGGTTGCACAACTTAACCCCAACATGTGGAGTTCAGGACTTTCTGTGTCAGAAGTGAGAAAGATAAGAACTGCCTTCACCTCTGAGCCGTCTCTCCTGCCCTGTGTACGTTTGTTTTCAACACCTCATTTTACAGTTGGGGCTGGCCTTAAACTTTAGGCAGTCCCCTCACTGCAGCCCTCCAAGCCCTGGGAGTGCAGGTGTGAATCACCGTGCCTGGCTTAGTTATGTATTTACCTTTTAAGTAACTTTTAATGTTAATGTTGTGTATGTGTGCCTCTGTGTGTGTGTGTACGTATGTGTATCTGTTTGTGGAGTTCAGAAGTTGACATCGAGTGTCTTATTCAATCTCTCACCACCTTATTTTTGTTGTCTTTTGAACATGGAGCTCACTGATTTGCTAAGATTGACTTGCCAGAGGGCCCCTGGAATTTATAAGAGTACTGCTCTACCCAGCTGGTTTTTGTTTTTTGGTTTTGTTTTGTTTTTTATCATGATTTCTAAGCACTCAAATTCAGAAAGTCCTCATCATGCACTTTACTGACTTTCAGTTTTTATATGAGTTCCAGGATATCTTGTGAGAGGCTGAAGCAGAAGGATTGTCATGTAACTCCCTCTGTAGAGCAGGCTGGCCTTGAAAAGAGATCCACCTGCCTCTGTCTCCCTAGTGCTGGGATTAAAGGCCTGTGCCACCATGACCCACCTGGAAAAAAAAAATTTTTTTTTAAAGACAAGATCTCATGTATCACAGGCTGGCCTTGAATTCAACTGTAACCAAGGATGGTCCTTAACTTCTGGAGGGAAGGGAGAGGGAGTCGGGGAGGGGGAGAGGGAGGGAGGCAGAAAGAGAGAGAGCACTGACTCTGAGGTATGGTGTTATCTAATCTATGAGTCTAATTCTGGATGCACAGCCACCCCTCAACATCTTGCACTTGGCAGCCTTCCAGATACCCATCCCTCCCGTGACTACCTTCATGACCTAGTAAACTTCATAGTCTAACCTCTGTTTCACCAGTGTATGATCTGAGGAGAGAGCTTCTGTCCTTGCCCAGACACAGAGTCAGTGGCAGGGCCGGGAGCTCTGACCATGACTGAGATTCAAGCTACTGCACTCTCTGGCACACCGGTTGCATGCAGTCTTGAGGGTGCTAGAGGACATAGGGAGTGAGGGGGGCTGGTTAGGAGCTGGACCTGAGCGATGGAGCTTTTGTGGGTCGCCCACCATGTGGGAGTGGCTCTTTGTCACGGTGTGGCCACTGATGAGTAACTCATGCTTCTCTGTGTAACCCTAGTAAGCTCAGGTCACCATGCACTTGGGTGGAATCATTTCTGTGTGCTGCCACCATGTCTGGGGTGAACAAACACTTGTTCAATCTCCTGCAGAGGAAACGGGACAATAACTCTGTACCCACAAAGCAACACAACAAAGAAACAAAGACAGGTCTGAGTGGAGCCATTTCATCATCCTGCCACAGAGTGGTAACAGGAAAGCAGAGCCCTCTGGAGGTGGAATGTCTGTGAGGGAAATCCTGATAAAGCCATCCAGGTGCACGTGGGGAGACAAGCAACCCAAGCCAAGGTTTCCACCCACGGGAAGACGCAAGGTGACGCCAGGCAGATGGGTGATCCTTGGCAGAGATTCCAGAGGGGCCATCTTCCTCTCTGTGATGTAGGGTGGTGTATCTTCTTCATGAATTCTGGCTACCTAGTGAGGGAGAAAGATGGGGCAGATGCAGGCCACCGTGAGGTTAGCTCCGAGACCTGGCAACTAAAATGATTGCCTTGTGGACTGCACTGGACCATTCCTTGGACTTCCCCAGACTGTCTCTTGGATTGTACAGACACACCCACTCACCCCTTCCTCCCACCCCTCCCCCCACCCTGTCCAACAAACTGGAAAAAATCTGGCCATAAATGAGGAAGTAAAACCCAATAGGGATTCAACATGCATGTACACTAAAAAAAAAAAAAAAAAAAAAATGTTGTCCCCAAGTGACCTTTGGACATCGAAAACCACTTAAGAAGTAATGTATATGGGATGCATTCATCATGTGACTATAACAGAGAGGATCATGGAATGGTGCATGTTGCCAGTCATCTATGTCAGTCAAAGAAAAGTCCATGTCTTCAGGGATCAGCCCCCACCCCTTTACTTTTGTAATTCCAAAGTCTGTCAGCTTAAGCAAGAAAGTGAGGACAGAGCTGGCCCGCCCCCATATAGCTGGCAGATTAGATTGCACTCAGGTTCCGGATGTGGCTCATGTGCCACAGGATTGTAAGGCAGCCAGGCAGCAGTCACATGGCCAGCCTGCGCTAATAGTCAGAGCCTATCAAGAAGAAAAGAGGAAGAGGAAGAAGACGAGAAAGAGAGAGAGAGAAAGAAAGGAAGAAAGAAAGAAAAGAAAGAAAGAAAGAAAGAAAGAAAGAAAGAAAGAAAGAAAGAAAAAGAAAAGAGAAAAAAGAAAGAAAAGAAAAGAAAAAAATGAGGGGCTAGAGAAAAGCACTGGATCTGGGTTTGATTCCCAGCACCCACGTGGTGGTTCACACCCACCTTTAACTCTAGTTCCAGATGATCCAGCGTCCTCTGCTGGCCTCCATGGGCTCTGGGCACATCCAGGGTGCTGACTGAGCCCTCTCGGCCAGGTTTTGTGAACCTAGGGGAGAGAGTGAGGACTGAGAAAAGAAAGACAAGAGCTAGAGGTCAGGAAGTTCACAGCAAATGCTGAGATGAACTTTATGTTCTTCAGTTCTCTCTTTATACCCAACAGCCCTTGCATGAGCTTCTTGTAGGCATGTAATTAATACAATACGTGAAGCCTAAGCAAAGTGAAAAGTGCGTAAGTGCATACAGAAAATTAACCAACTTTCTTATCACGCTTCCCTGTGACCCATCTTAAAGTTCATGGGCCGCTCACTCTACTTTCTCGGGCACCGAATAGGCCAAGAATCAATCTCCTCAGGCATAGACACTGGCAGATATGCAAGCCATTAATCTCAGCCTTAGGCAACTCTCATATTGTTTAAACAGATCCCAACACGGTGCACACACACACCTAAATACATAAATAAAATAATAATAATAAAATTAGGGAAAAAAAGAAAGATGAAAGAGAGGGAAAAAGGAAGAAAGTGAATTCAACAGGGGTCTGGGGACATATAGCTGGGCTTTGCCAAGACCCGTAGTGGAGCCTCACATTTACTAGCTAAGAAAGGCTTTGGCAGATCTGAACGACTTGGACCAGCAAACACATCCAGTTTATGAAATGGTAAAGCAATCAAAGCGGGGATAAAAAAAGGAAAGAGCAGATAAGGATCCTTCTTCTGGCCTCTGTAGGTACCAGGCACACACAAGAGATACACAGACATACATGCAGGCAAAACACTGGTACACATAAAAGAAAACTGTCTGTAAAAGTAAGGAAAGGCGCTCCCAGAAACCACAAAGATGGTGGGTGAAAACTCCGGTAACAGGAGGATTTCCTCCTTCTGAATTGCTGGCTAAGAAGGTCTCCGAGGACCTGTATTAAATGCTCTTTGCCACTGAAGATGGCTGCACACCAGCACTGATGACTAATCTTCAAACACTACATTCTCTGGTTACAGGGCACAGAGACATCAAGCTGGGCAGAGCTGGAGGCTTCCCTCCTGATGGCTGGCATAAATCATACCAGAAGGCACTGTGCAGGCTGCTGAGAAAGGATTGTTGTCGTCAGTCCTGTTCAGCTGGATCCCACTTGCCATATTACCAACACGTAGGCAAGATAGTCACTCAACTTGCACCAGCGTTGTGACAGTTAAGGATATAACCAACTACTCTTCTGATCGGATTTCAGGCCCCGCCCAGAAGTGGAAACTTAGGTTTGGTATTGAGCATCAGGGCAAAACCTTTCGGCTGGCACCGGCAGGACCGGATATGCAGAAGACTGCTGCTCTTCAGCTGAGGTCCTTCTCTTCTGGTGTGGGTGGAGGTTACTGCGGAGATTCATAACCAGTCAAACTGGTGCGAAGAAGCAGCTATGGTTTGGGTGTAGAGTTCCAGTATTAGAAAATAATACTATCTACACCACCCGGTCAAAGGCCGAACATGGCCGAAGAGGTGGTAGAAAGAATTTAAGCGCTGGAGGAAGGGGTGGGACATCGTGGTGTCACCATTTCCTTTTCAAATGAAGATGCAGAAGTTGCTGAGGGGACCAGACAGTACTTGGGTCTTGCAGCCATAGAACAAAATCTTTGCACTTTGCACAAAGCAAAGCATTGACAGCTAAGTGGAATGGTGAATGTCATGTGTCTGGGGAGGGGGTTGGCCAGACCCTCACCTGGGATTCGTGCCACCACTCCTCCCTGAACCCTAACTGATCCCATGATCTGGGATCCTGGGGAATGCTGAGTGTGCAGGAAGTAGAAGGTTGACAGCGGGTCAAGACTGGGTGACACATTCCTCATGCATGCGTGGGTGCTACGTGTCTCTAACAGCTCCTTTTCAGGCAGTCACCCAGGCTCCTGTAATTAGCCCCAGTAAACGTGATGGCTTACCAAGCTGGACTTGGATGGAGCCATTTCTTTCCGTGGGTCATCAGGTCTTCACAGCAAGAGCTTTAGCCTGGTGCACCACCTCCCCAGCCCCAGGTAAAAATTTATTCTTGCAGGTTAAAGGTTGAAAGAAGGCTTGAAATAGGGGCTGACACCACTGCAGTAGAGAGAGGTCTAGCTGGGCTCTAAGCAGAGCAAGCAGTTATAAGCCAGTGTGCAGAGTGAGGGGCTAGACACCAGGCCTAGGGATGTCTAGCTACAGAGGCACGTAACCCAGGCTAGCCTCTTTTTTTTTTTTTTTTTTTTTTTTGTGGCGATCCTCCTGCTTTAGCCTCTGGCCTTTAGCGATTACAAACGAGAGCCATCACACCAGCTCATAACCAACTGTAATGGCCAAACTGGAGCTCCAGGTGAGAAGATGAGAAACGGCCTTTAAAGCCTGGCGAAGGAGTGAGTCTGCCAATAACACAATTTAACTATCTTATCAAAATAGAATGGGGGTGGACATGGCAGCACACACCTTTCACCTCAGCACTTTGGAGGCAGAGGCAGGCAGATCTCTGTGAGTTCAAGGCCAGGCCGTTCTACAGAGAGAGTTTTAGGACACAGCCAGAACAGCACAACAGAGACCCTGTCTGATAGAACCAAAACAATAACAGCAACAGACTATAATAAGTTGAAGGACAGTCAGTACTACTTGAGACCATTTTTTTTTAATTTAATTAAAAAAGAACAGCTTCATTTAGAATATTTGTTTCTTTGTGTGTCCCCCCCCACACACACACAAGGTTTCTCTGTGTAGCCCTGGCTGTCCTGGAACTTACTCTGTAGACCAGGCTGGCCTCGAACTCAGAGCTCCACCTTCCTCTGCCTCCTGAGTGCTGGGATTAAAGGGGTGCGCCAGCACCCCTCTCCCCACATTTGTTGCTTTGTATATTACATGCAGATAGCATTTATTTGTGTGTGGATGTTCGTGTGTGTATTTGTGAGTGCCCACGTGTGTGCCATGGTGTGCATTGGGAGGACAGAGGACATCAGGTGTCTGTCCTTGCTCCTGCCTTGTTTGAGGTAATGTGTCCAGCTGTTTCACCCAGGCTAAGCCAGGCTAACCGGTCACAGATTTCCAGGGATTCTTCCGTCTTCACCTCTTATCTCATTTTAGAAGTGCTTGGCTGTGTGGGTTCGGAGATCCTCACACTACAGCGTGTGTGTGTGTGTGTGTGTGTGTGTGTGTGTGTGTGTCCCGTCCCATCCCCGTGTAAGGGATACCCCACTTCCAAAGCCAGCCCTCTGTTGTTAAGCCACCCCCCCCCCCCCAGCCCAGTCTTCAGGCTATTCTCTAGGGCGTTCCAGGCCAGCCACGGATACATAGTGAGAAGCTGTCTCAAAAATAAATAAGTATATAAATAAATAAGAGAAAAGTAAGAAAGAAATGAACAAAATTGGGATTTAAGGATATGGCCCAATGGTAGAGTACTTGCCTGGAATTAATGGGGACCCGTCACTCACCCACAGCAGTGCAAAAATAAAGAAAATAAACAGATAGACAAAACGAGACACTGCCTAAAATAAATGAATTTTGTTACTGATTACAACTCGCTAAGGCTGGAAAAATCTCCTGTATATTTAAATCAACCACACGTAAGCCAGCGGCGGTGGCACGTGACTGTAATTCCAGCACTCAGGAGTCAGTAGGGAGATGAGAAGTTGCCGGAAGGAAGCGGTACTGCTCTCCCCACTACCAGTCAGGGCAGCCTGAGGCTAGCAGTTCAAAATGACTTCGCCATAGCTGAGTCACACTTAGGAGTCCTCAGCCACCTAGCACAGCACTTCTCCAACTTTAGCTTGCACTAAAACTCGGAGCCGGGTCCTGTCCTAGTGCTCCAGGGCTTCTGGGCTGGGGACCACAGTCTGCATTTTCCAGGTCTGAGTGGCCTGGCCTGTGGACCACAGCTTGTGAGTGTCAGACACTGCTAGGGAGGGCTTAAGGGTCTCGGCTTCTACTGCTAGGAGTACTGAGAACTAGCTCTTTCCCTCTTCCCTGCTCAGTTCCCTTGGGCAGCCGGGCCAGCCGGAAGGCCCCTGTGGACGGCCAGCCCCTGAGCTTTACCGAGGCTGATTCAGGGGCTCCGCCATTCCCCTTGCACACGCAGATGCTGGAAATGCTTAGAAGAAAGCTGCTGCGGGGTCACGTGACCCGGAGAGGCTGTGTCCCCCCCCCCCCCCCCCCTAGCCCCGAACCGCTGGGCGGGGCGTAGCTGCGGGCGGGTCCTCCCGGGGCGGTCCAGCCGGAGGGTCCTCAGTCCATCTGGATGTGGAGCGGCCGAGCAGAGCGCCCACCGCCGAGCGGAGAGATCCCATCGGGGCGCCGTCATGCTCCGGGGCCCGCTGTGCTCGCTGCTCCTGCTGCTGGCGCCGCAGCTGCTGGACGCTGCGCACGGCGACTATGTAAGTGTTCGGTGCCACCGCGCGGGGACGCTCCGCCGCTGGGAAGCGGGCAGAGGCCGAAGACAGGCGCTGCTCGGCCGGCGGGGACCCGGGGGACCCCCGATCGCCCCTCGGAGGAGGCGCAGGCAGCGGCGCGGCCTCCCGTAGTGGGCGGGCCGGCCGGGCGGGGCGCGCGTCCTTCCTGGTTGCCGGTTGCGTGTGTGTTCCGCTGCGGCGGTCCGGTGCGCGCGGACCTGCTTCCCGGTTTGTGCAACGCGGTCGGAGACTAGCCGAGGTGCGCCCGCATCTTTCCAGCTTCGGTTTCTGGGGAGAGGGACGCCAGGCTGCCCGGGGCTGCGAGAGGGCTCCCCGGGCTGCGGCGTGGGGCGCGATCCTGGCGGACTTTGGGCTTCACGGGGCGCCCCGGAAGCGGGGAAGAATGGGGTCAGAAGAAGCTCCTGCAGTGGGGTCACGGGAATATTTGCTTTCGGAGACAACTCCCTCTTAAAATATACCGTTCTCTTCTCGCCAGCCACCTGCTGGCTGCTTTTAGTTTGGGCTGTTCATCACCTTGCCAGGAGCCTTTCCTCTTTTAGGGTTTGGCGGTGCAGTGGAGGGTAGGGAGAGCCGGGCGAGGTCTGGGGGAGGGCAGGCGCTGAGGCGCGTTGGACATGCTCCTGGAGGTCCGCACCGAACCTGCGAAGGGGACAGGGGCGTGGTAGAACAATGGCTCCTGCTTCTCTGCACTTTGAGCTAATCAGCTTGGGGCCCTCCACTTGGACTGAGTCTGGGTAAGTTCAAGTAGATGTTCGTAGACTTTGAGCCTTACAACTTGTAAAGATTACGCTCCCGGTCAGAGGCACACGTTTCCCTAAGGCCAGAGTTGAAACCTGTTTAAGTTTTTGGAAAACAGTGGCCGAAAATACTTTCATTTGAGGAAAAGGTTGTTGCAGATTGAGCGCCCGCCGCTCCGTGAGAGTTTGACATCCTTGAGAACCAGTGTGCAGAGGATCAAGGGAACAGGTAGGGTGCAGGGCAGAAAGGCGCCCATAACGCCTTCAGAATGGCAATGGGCAAGAAGAGATAAGGATTTATGGAGGTCACCAGTCTGTAAGTGATTAGGTAATAGGTGCCAGATGCCCTGTGAGAGGCCCATGCAGAAGCTGCTATGCTATCTTCTTGGGATTTTTTTTTCTTTCCCTGAGGCAGGGTTTCTCTGTGTAGTAGCCCTGGCTGTCTTGGAATCAATTTGTAGACCAGGCTGGCCTCGAACTCACAGAGATCTGCCTCCCGGTGTTGGGATTAGAGGCCTGGCTTCCTGGGGAGTTCTTAGGTGTGTGGATAGCCCTCTGGAGCATTTAGGTTAGAGCAGAAGAAAAGTCACAGATGACTAGTTTTCCATTGTTTTTCTGTTTGATTTGTAACATTAATTCTTAAACTTTCAGCCCTAGGTTAAACATTAAAATGTGTACTTTCTTTTTTGTTTTTGGCTTTTCAAGACAGGGTTTCGCTTTGTAGCCCTGGCTGTCCTGGAACTCACTCTGTAGACCAGGTTGGCCTAGAACTCAGAGATCGGTGTACCTCTGTGAGTGCTGGGCTTAAAGGCGTGTGTCGTAAAATGTGTACTTTCTTAAGAAGCCACAAACCAGTTGCCAATGAACAAGCGGTATACTTGTATGAAGAAATGTCTCAGTTTTGGCATAGAGTTGTACTTACTTTAAAAGCAGCCCCCCCCCCTTTTTTTTTTTAATGACAGGGTCTCATGAAGCCCAGGCTGGCCTCAAACTTGGCATGTAGTCAAACATAACTTTGAACTTCTGATAACTCCTGCCTTTACCTCCCAGATGCTGGGAGTATAGGTGTACCACCATGCCCTGTTTACCTGGGGCTGGAGGTGGAGCCAGAGCTTTGTTTGTGCTAGGCCCTCTCCTGTCTGAGCTCCGGAAGTCAGATGTCCGGGTTGACATTTGCAGTCTGCAGTCAACTCCCGTTCCGGTGGTCTTTGAAGAACTCCAGGGTGTACTCGCTGGGGGAGTGAGAATGGAAAGGCAATCTTTCCGTTGTTACGAAGATAATTTTGACTCAGTGAGAGATTTTGCCCATACTACACTCTGGCAACTGATAATTTAGAATAATGTTTTTCCTATTATCAAAAAAAGAAAACAGGTGCCGGGCGTGGTGGCACACACCCGTGATCCTAGCACTCTGGGAGGCAGAGGCGAGTGGATCTCTGTAAACTGGAGGCCAGTCTGGTCTACAGAGTAAGTTCTAGAACAGCCAGGGCTACACAGAGAAACCCTATCAAAAAAAAAAAAAAAAAAAAAAGAAAAAAGAAAGAAAGAAAGAAAGAAAGAAAGAAAGAAGAGAAAAGAACGTTCATGCCCATTGTGGGGAACCTTTAACCACATGAAATACCATTGAGACAATGGAAACTGAGGCTGGCCTTAGGATGCCTGCCTAGCTCGCATGAAGCCTTGGGTTCCAGAGACAGATAAAACAATTGCCATGGTTGAACATGCCTGTAATCTCAGCACCTGTTAGGTGGAGGCAGGAGGATTGGAAGTTCAGTCCTTGGGTACATTGTGAACTCAAGGCCCGTTTGGACCACATGAGACCTGTCATGAAAGGAAGAGAGAGAGAGACCTGCCCATCATACCTTATGCCATGATTGCAGTGTGTTTTAATAATAAAGTCTGGCACCTAGGTGGTGTTTGTGTGGCTTGGATTTCCGGCAGGTTGGAGTTGTGTGCATGTTCTGTGGGTTTTGGCTGACTGGGGATGAAAATGCTCTCTAATGATCCCACCAAGCTGATGCCAGTTCCTGGTTGCAGGCGGAGCTGACCTGGAAGTCTCTCATTGGCTACTGTCCTTTATCAGGAAGTCACTTGCCTCCCAAAGTCCACCTGCACTGAGTTGGGGACTCTTCATGAGCTGAGAGAATGGCACTCTTCAGGCAGCTGTCCCTGGGTTCCAAGGCTGCCCTGGCTGCAGCCACTGTCTTCACTGTGTCCTTGATCCTCTCCCGCTCCTTTCTGGCTAAGACCCTTGAGCTCCAGGCCTGGCGCTGGCTGTTCCGCCTGCAGCTGGTCCTGTTTGTCAACTCGCTCATGCTCATTGGTTCCTTGTACATCTGGCGGAGCACAGTCAGCAGCCTCAGCCATTCCCCTGCTGTGGAATCTACCTGTTTCCGGCTCTGGAAGCTGGTTGTCGTGGCATTTCTGGCCCTGGCACATTCCAGTTTCTTCACCATGCTCTTCTTGGTGGCCGAGGAACCCCATGTGTTCTCCTTAGCAGCCTTCTCCTGCCTGGGTGCCTATATCCTCATGCTTTTCTTCCTCTGTATCTTGAATGCCATGGAGCAGGCCTACCAGTTCTTAGCCTGGCGCAGTGGTAGGGTAGTGGGCAGCGTCGACAAGACGCGGCACCTGGTGCTCAGGCCTGCCCTGGCCGTGGCGGTGACGGCTGTGCTCAGTACCGTTGGCCTTCTGAACGCTGCCCAGCCCCCAGTGGTGAAAACCGTGGAGGTGCCCATCCACCGGCTGCCCCCCTCTCTGAATAACCTCAAGGTCGTGCTCCTGTCGGACATTCACCTGGGGCCCACCGTGGGCAGGACCAAGATGGAGATGTTCGTGAGGATGGTGAACACGCTGGACCCGGACATCACCGTGATCGTGGGCGACCTCTCCGACTCCGAAGCCTCCGTCCTGCAGACAGCGGTCGCTCCTTTGGGGCGGCTCCATTCCCGTCTCGGCACCTACTTCGTCACAGGCAATCACGAGTACTACACATCAGACGTCAGCAACTGGTTCGCACTGCTGGAATCCTTGCACGTCCGGCCCCTGCATAATGAGAACGTGAAGATTTCTGCCCCCGGGGACCCGGACGGTGGGGGTAGTGATAAAGAATGGGTCTGCCTGGCGGGTGTGGACGACATAGAAGCAGACATCCTTCACTACTCTGGGCACGGCATGGACCTTGACAAGGCTCTGGAGGGCTGCAGCCCAGATGATGCCACCATCTTACTGGCTCATCAGCCTCTGGCTGCCAAGAGAGCCCTCCAGGCTCGGCCGGATATAAACTTGATCCTTTCCGGGCACACGCATGCAGGGCAGATCTTTCCCTGGAATGTCGGGGCCTATCTTCTCAACCCTTTTTTTGCTGGACTCTACCAAGTAGGCCAGGCTACATTTGTGTACGTCAGCCCGGGTACAGCCTACTACGGGATCCCCATGAGGCTGGGGAGCAGGGCGGAAATCACAGAACTCATCCTGTGGCGGGCTCCCTAAGCCTGCCCTGGTGACCCCGCCCTGCCCTGCCCTGCCCTGCCCTGCCCTGTCCTGTCGTTGCCCATCACTCTCATCCATCTCCTGCTCTGGCCGAGCCCTGCCAACAGCCTTTGGCTGCAGCCTGCTGGGAATCAGTGATTTGCAGCGGGGCTGCCTGGCAAGTTCAGGCCAGTTTAACTCTTCGGAGAATCGATTGCTTTTTGATGATATACCCCTGGGTATCATCAGATTTACATTTGCTTTCCAGCTGCTGTAGAGAGGGGCCCTTTTGCAGAGGGTTGGGTGGCTAGAAAGGACAGGTCTTCTCAGATACAGGGAGGGGCAGGAGTACTTGTCTCCTGTGGCTTTAACCCTGGTTAGGGCTTCTTTGGTGGGTTCTGGAATCACTTGATCTAGAGACAGTTGGTCTGGGCATGGGCCTTGTTGAGAGGTCAAGTGAGATGGGCACCTCCCTCTGCCTTTTCTCCTTGGTTCAGTCAAGGTCACCTTTATTAAGGACATCGACAAAGCCCACCACCGGGACATGGGCCCTTCCGGTCATGCTGATTACCTGGCTGGACAGGGATGGCTGGAGAAGAAAGCATGGGCACTGTGGTGTGTGATGACTGCCATCTCTTAAGGACTTGGCAGCTCCGAATCCCTGGTTCTGTGATGTCTTTGGGTGAGGTAATTAAGGACAGGCTGCTTCTATGTTTGGGGGTTAAGAAAAGGACACTGGACGACGGGATGAGGTGTGCTCGAAGGTACCGTGACAAATACTTGTCTAGGAGGTTCCCAACTTTGGGTTCCAAATGAGCATGAGAAAACAAGAGTATATGTAAGGGAGAGAGAAAGAGAGAGTGAGAGAGACTGTCTTACCTGCTTGGGGACATTCTACTCCATCTACCTTGGCCTCTGGCCACAGAAGCATAGGATCGTTCATAGGGCCTCTAGGCACACAAGGAAGACAAAACAATGCCTGCACGTTTGTTGGTTTAGCCTTTGCCAAGGGCAAGAGAGACTTTGCCCTTTGCAGAGCAGAAAACTGAGCATTGAGATGTGTTCAGGAACATCCAGTAGCTTTGACTCTGAGAGTCCTCTGGAAGGAGATGCAGATGCTCTCTCTCTGGAGAGGGACGTCCTGCTGCTTATGAGAGAAGGTTGATGTCCCCCTAGATTCCTGGAGATGGCTGTGATTCTTACATCTACCTCAAGGCTGCTTTGCTGGGAGAAAGCTGAGCCTGTATCTCACACTCAGCATGTTGTGTAATGTTAGTGTGCTAATCAGTGCGTTGAAACCTGCAAAGGGACGTTGCCAGTCCCGGGAGCCTAGAGAGTCAATCCTGGGGACCGTCGGCGGGTGGCATGCTGCCCTGCCAACAGAGCCCAGGTGTCCACGTGACGCCAGCTAAGAGCCACCTTCCTGTCGCATGCCTGAATTTCCTATGCACCTTCTGCTTCGTAGATGGCAGTTCGCGATGGCGTCTAGGGGTGCAGGAGATTACACTCATTTGTTGTCTCCCTGCCAGGTAGTAGCAGTTGGCCAAACAGCCCCAGATAAATAATAAATAAATAAGTAATTTCAAAATGCACGCCTGTACCTCCCAGCGCTCAGCAGGTAGACATAGGAAAACTAGGAGTTCAAAGCTGAGGCCATCCTGGGCTACATGAGACCCTGTCTTGGAAAGAACAGAGAGAGAGAAAGAGAGAGAGAGAGAAATAGCCTTGCCTTGATGCTGTGGTGCTGTCACTCCCTCCCACCCTGCACAGGGTTTCAGTGCCCTGGGAGAGATTTTGTGAAGAGCGTGATTTGGTGGTGGGATTTAGGAGAGGCCAAGGCCTCAGCACCTAGTTCTTTCAGACCCCTTCTGGGCACTGCCCCCACCTGCCACCCCTCCAGCCTCTCGGGAGGCCACTTTCTGCAGTGTTTTCCACCCCTGGTGATTCCACCCCCTTTGGGGTCACCACTGCCCTTTCTTAGCTTTGGATTTCACCAGACAGTTGACACCTTTTCACTCCAACCTCCCGGGGAGCTCTCCTGCCCAGCTTCTGTTATTTTTACTAGTTCCTTGATAGCTAGATGCCCGGCCTGTGTCACCACAGGGCCTGTGTCACCACAGGGCCTGTGTCACCACAGCAGGCTCCTTCCGTCCGCCACGAAGCTCTGCTTCACCAAAGGCTTTTCTGTTAGCAGGAAGGCATTGGGTTGCTGCCCATGGGGAGAGAACTTGCCTTGCAAGTGTGAGGCCTGGGTTCAGTGTCAGGGCTGGCCAGTGAAGCAGCTCCTGGCCGGCACTCACTCCTACAAGCTTCCGTCCCCGGAACCCACGGTGGAAGGAGAACGCCGACTCCACAGTTATCCTCTGACCTCCACATACGTGCTGCCACGTGTGTGCCCACACTTAGACACAGGCCACAGAGTGCACACACAATAATATAGATAAAATCATTTTCTAAAGAGATGAGCCTGCCTGCTCTCCTGAAAGTCTTTTATTATTCTTTTTTTGCTTTTGGTTTTTTGGTTTTTCTTTTCCAGAAAGGGTTCCTCTGTGTAGCCTTGGCGGTCCTGGATTCACTTTGTAGACTAGGCTGGGCCTCAAACTCAGAGAAATCCTCCTGCCTCTGCGTCCCTGAGTGTTGGAAATACAGGCGTGAGCCGCTGCGCCCGGCTAATGTCTTGTATTCTAATAAAAGGGAAACAGTGATTCTGTGTTCTTGTTAGCTTTCTCTCTCCTCCTGAGAGAGACTGTTTCTTCACCTTCTTCACACCTTCCGGGCCATCCGGCACATGGACACCTGGGTATTCCTGAAATTCCCTTCTTCTCCCTCCCATTTTGACGGGGTATTCCTAAGGTTGGCCAGCCGCTCTGGGATGCAAGCTCTTCTGCTCTCAAACCCCGAGCGCTTGGGGCTCCAGGTGTGTGCCACCGCGGGCACCCCTTGCAGTCAGCTTTGTTTCTGTGGTTCTGGTTGTAACCGTGCCCGCCTTCCTTTCTGAAGTCAGTTGTTGGGGTGTGGCCAAAGGTTTGGCGGCTGGGTTGTCGCCAAATATCGATTTTGTTTATTCTTTGTGCATTTTTTTTTTCTGGTCCCAATTTTATTGATCTCTGCTCTTTCTATTTGTTGGTTGGTTGGTTTCGTTTGGTTTTTTGGGGACAGGGTCTCAGTATGTAAACCTGGCTGGCCTGGAACTCACCAAGTAGACCAGGCTGGCCTAAAACTCTGAGAGATCTGTCTACCTCTGCCTTCCCAGTTCTTTCTCTAATTTCTTGAGGAACTGTCCTTTTACGATTTTCTTTTTGTTTAAGTCAAAGTCTGAAAAGGTTCTATATATTGTGTGTGTTCTATGTCTCTTTTAAGTCTGTTATATTCCTCTTACACATGCATAAAAAAAAAAAAGAAAAATAATCGAGGACATCTTTATTTATTTATTTGTTTGTTTGGTTTTTGGCTGTCCTGGACTCATAGGGATCTACCTGCCTCTGCCTCGCTGAGTACTAGGACTATAGGCGTGTGCCACCACGTCCGGCTTTAATGTATATTTTAAAATTAGTTTGTACATGTGTGTTCCTTGCGCGCGTGCATGTGTGTGTGTGTGTGTATGTGTGTGTGTGTGTGTACATGTGTATATATAGTCCTAATATGGGGGTCAGGAGCTAGTTCTCCTCTTCCTGTGGGTCTCTGGGATCAAAGTCATATAGTGCTGATTGCTGCCAAGTGCCTTTATTCAGCTTTTTCTTTTTAGACTTATTTTTATTTTTAATCTTGTAGGTCTGTGTGCCTTCATGGGGGTGTGTACAGACGAGTGCAGATGTCTGGGGAAGCCAACGGCTTAGAGCTGGATTAACCTGATGGGGCCACTGATCCATCAAGCTTCCTCTTCTTCCTCCTCCAGCTTCCTTTTGTTTTGTTTTTGTTTTTGTTTTTTTTCCTTTTAGATTTTTTTTGAGACAGGGTTTGTCTGAGAAAAAGCGCTGGCTATCCTGGAACTCTCTCTCTAGACCAACCAGGCTGGCCTCGAACTCACAGAGATCCACCTATCTCTGCCCCTCCAGGGCTGGGATATGTTTTTTTTTTTTTTTCTTTTTCCTGAAATAAAGGGCCAGGGTTAAGCTGATCACTGGCCAGGAGTGCAGGAGGGTTAGGAAACAGACCTACAGTGCTCATCACTCTCTGCGGCCTCTGCTTTGCTATCCTCCGCGTCTCCCGTGGCAGCGTCTTCTTTCTAGCCAGTCTTACAAGACACATAGAAATGAGCAAGATTAATAAGCACGGGTGTGGGCTAGAGCAGGTGTCCACAAATCTTCCCTACGGGTATTGATTGCTTCCGTGGACCTCAGTTACTTTGCTTCGCAGGCCTGTGGAAGGGAGGTCCTGGCCACAGCAGCCGCTGGGCATCCTTCTGGTCTTCTGAAATCACTCTTGGCTTTCGCTTTGCTGTGTGACCTTAAGGGACTACAGAGGCCTTACGTGTGTGAAGGCCTCCCACTTCCCCCTCCCCTCACTGCCATAGCCCTGGTTTGCTAGTAGAACAGGCTGGGCTTCACCCTGGAGCTAAGGTGCCCCAGCCAGGAGCTCCACAGAGCCCTGAGGTCAGGTGACAGGTCTTGTAAGTGTGATTGGAGACCCGTTGGATTGGAACCTCCAGTTTCCTCCCAAGAGACCTGGAGGCCAAGGTCCTGATCAGTTTGTTCATAATGACCCTTAACCTGTGATGTCACCAAGCTGCTTTACTCTTTGTTCAAGTCCAGGAATGTGCACAAGGGATGCAGATAATTTATTTTTAGCACTGAGGACTAGAACTCTTGGGCAGATGTTCAAGTTACCCATTGATGGCTGTACTGTGTTATGGTTAATGCTTTGTTTTATTTTTTTTAAGATGCTTATAACTGAAAAAAAAAAAAATCACACCAGTCAGTGTTAGACTCCTGAAGAGTACACTCAGTCTAAGGGTGTTTTTTGTGTGCACTGCCTTTTTTTTTTTTTTAAACCTCCAGTATTTTATGTGTTATGTATATAGTGGGGGTGGAGACTCCAGGGGCCTGAACCTCCCATAAGGCTTTGCTTGAAATTGGGTTTTGTCGTGTTCCTGTGGCTGTACACTTTGTAACCACTGATGCTACCACACCCTGCAAGTGTGAAATAAAGATTTATCTCTTCATGATGCCGTTTCCGTGTCCATTCATTCAGTTGGGGTTGACCGCACACTGGGAAAATTTGAGGTTTTTTTTTGTTTTTTGTTTTTAATTGCTAGAAGCTAGCTTCTCCTTTTCCTCTTTTGCTTTCTTCCTCCCTCCTCTTCTTTACCTTTTCTCTTCTCTCCTTTTTCCTTCTGCCTCCTCTTTTAAAGGAGCTTATTATTATTTATTAATTTATTTGCATGTGTGTGTGTGCTACGTGAGTTTATGACACTGTGTGTGTGCATAAGGTCCTTCAGAGCTGGAGTTCCAGGCAGTTGTGAGCTGGGAACTGAACTGGGCCTCTGGATGAGCCACTGAATGTTCTTTTTACCCCTGAGCCACCCCCCAACCCTCCTCCTCCGCTGCCTCCTGCCCCTCATGTTCTGCTAACCTTGTATGTGCCACAGCTCAGGGAGTCCAGAGGAAGTTGGGTGCTTGAGTTGGGTCTTCTTGGGTCCTCCAGCATTGAGAGTGACTGCTTTGGAGCCACGAGGTGGATTTTCCCTGTTCACCTTAGCAGTGAAGGTTAGGAGTGACCATCTGTCCTCTGTGTTTTCCACCTCCGCTGCTGGCCTCAGTGTTCTTTGAGAATCACTCCTTTCCCCTGGTTCATACAGCATGTTGTTGTTCGTGTATTGGGTGAGCAGGGCAGTCAGTGGATGTCCTGTGAGCTACTTTTCTGATTGCTATGACAGAATGGCCGACAGAGCTCACTTTTTCAAAATTATTACATTTACCTGTGTGCGTATGTATGTATGTGCACGTGTGTACAAGCTACATAGCACATGGGGAGATCACAGAGCAACCTTTGGAAGTCAGTTCTTCCCACCACGGGAGCCCTGGGGACCAAGCTCACGTTGCCAGGCTTGGTGGCAAGGGTGTTTACCTTCTGTGCCATCTCCCCACCGGCCCTATTTTGGCTCACAGTCCAAGGAGAGGCAGTCCTGGTGGTGGTGGGGAGCATGATGAGGTACGGTCGTGCCGAGTAAGCAATCAGGAAGCAGAGAGGAAACAGGAAGTAGAACCGATCTATAAATCCTCAAGAGCTGCCCGGCAGTGACATGGCCTCTAGCAAGGGTCCACCTGCTAATGTTCCCCAACCTTCCCAAACAGCGTCATCATCTGGGGACCAGGGGTTTGGAGATTAATTAAGTTCTGAAACTTTCACTGGATCCATAAAAGGCCTCGTATGTGGTGAGGGTCCTGCTGGCTTTTGGGGAAACCGGGCGAACTAATGGTAGGTGCACTCTCTACTTCTGGGATCCACTGTGTGGAGGGCTTGGGCCTTTCTGAGAGTGACAAGGGAGAGTGGCGGCCTGCAGCCTTTTGTAGTGTAAGTGGCTTAGACTTCACAACAGTATTCCTAAGTCCCTTTGTCGAGGGCCTGCTTGTGTTAGCGGTCACACTGTAGGGTCCTTCCTTCAGGGGCTCCACTCACCCGTCCCTTGAACCAGTGTGTCAGGAAACTGGCTCAAAGCTGGGAACTGGAAAAAGGTATCTCGTCTTCCCAGTGGCAGACATCAGCCATCCTGTCTCACTGCATGGGGACGCTGCCATTTCCAGGCCTAGGCTCACTACTGAGGATTGTGCCCGTCCGCTTTTGATGTTTGCAGCGGGCCCCGGTGATGGTGACAGGATCTCCTTGCCGTGTCCCCGAGATAGAGGGGCCCAGTGTCATGGCCACCTTTTCACTCACCTCCTAAGGACACAGCCCACTGTGAGGCGTCTAAGGTTACCAAAGCCCTTCCCACTGATGCATTCCTTACTGAAGGTACATCCTCAGGGCCTGCTGGAGCACATGGTTTATGTGGTCAGACAGTGGGTTCTCCCGTGTCCATCTTTACATTGCTCCCTCCCTGAACATAGGCACGCTTGCCGTCTTTCCTCCCTTCCTGCAGGCTAGTGTCATGCTTGTGTCCAAGAAACCATTCCATGAGCTTAGGGATTAGAGCCCAGACCAAGGTATGAGTCAGGGTAGGAAGCCCACACCAGTGTCCTCTCTCAGGATACCATGCCCTTTGCCCCATCTAGATTCATTCCCAGTGACCCACCGTGGTCAAACCCTCAACCTTGCTTTTCTGGTAGGAGATGAGGGTTTCTGTAGACACCATCACAGACACTCATGCCACTCAAAAGAATGGCCCGAGTGGCTTGAACCTGTCAGGCCCTCGCTTCAGAGCTATCAAACGTGCTAAACCAAGCCAGCCAGCTCCTCAGGCTGTCTAATTCCTGGAGACCCAAACGAGTGAAGTTAGTGCCAATTCCTGCATGAGGAGAGTCCTCAACAGGTAAAGCGCTTCCTGTGCAAGCCGGATGACCTGAGTTCAATCCCAGAACCCACAGAACGGAGGAGAGAGAGAACCAACTTCACTCTGTCCTCTGGTCTCCGCATGTGTGCTATGGCACACATACACACACACTCATACATCCACACACTTAAATACATACACACAGACACTTACATACACACACTAAAGTTTTAAAAAAATAAACATGCCGGGCCAGAGAGATGGCTCAGAGGTTTAAGAACACTGGCTGCTGTTCCAGAGGTCCCAAGTTCAATTCTCAGCAACCACATGGTGGCTCACAACCATCTATAATGAGATCTGGTGCCCTCTTCTGGCATGCAGGTGTACATGCAGGCAGAACGTTGTATACATAATAATTATAATAAAAATCTTAATAAAAAATTAACATGCCAAGTCTTGCCCCCCTTTAGGCTGGACCTCTTCTCTATCTGGCATAGGTGAGGGGCATGGCGTGCATTTTAGGTGTCCCTGATAACCCATTAAACACTAGCTGTAGGGTCTGGGTTGCTGGTCCACATCTCTGAAAACTCCAGAAGCTGACCCATGACCCATCTGGAGATATCTTTGTTATATCTCTCAATGGCTGACAGAAGAAACATAAGGATTTGGTTTTGGGATCGTGGTGTGAGGGTGCATTCCATGATGATGGGGGAGGCATGATGGCAGGAGTGTGAAACGCTGGTCACCACTGGGTCCACAGTGGAAAGAAAAGAGTGAAGGCAGGTACTCAGCAGGCCCCCAGCCCATGGCATCGTGCCACCCACCCCCAGAGTGGGTCTCCCACCCCCAAGCTAAGCTTCCCCGCCATCTCCGTCACAGATGCTGTCTTAGTCACCGTTCTCCTGCTATGAAGAGACACCATGACCAAGAATGCGTTTAAGTGTGAGGCTTGCTTACGGTTTCAGAGGGTGAGTCTGTGAGCGGGGCAGGGAGCATGGCCCCAGGTAGGCAGACGTGGTGCTGGAGCCGTAGCTGAGCGCTCGCACTTATCCACAAGCGCCAGGCAGAGGGAGCTAACTAGGAACAGTGTGGGCTTCAGACACTCCAAAGGCCACTCCTAGTGACACACCTGCTCCAGCAAGGCCACGCCTCCCAATCCTTCTAAACAGTTTCACCAACTGGGGACCAAGCATTCAAATACGTAAGGCCCTGGGGAGCATTCTCATTCAGCCACCACACTTGTTCAGGGGCCTCTGTTTGGGTGACAGTCAAGGCTGCTTAGTCTTCACCTTAGGCCTTTCCTGGTACCACTTCTCTTACTTTAGGTAATTCTGGAAACAGAACCTATAACTGGGGTTGGGGTCGGGTAGCTTGAGAATCCAAACAAGAGCCACGGGGATGAAGGGCAAGGGGGGAAGGGAAATCCTTATTTTCTAGCCTAAATTGTGGCCAGTCTCTCTGCTGCTTAGGACCATGCTCATGGAAGTCCTCAGTAAATTGCTCTGCAGCCGTGGGTCTGTGTGCCTCTTTCTTCAGCCTCATGGCACTGTCCACCAGAGATTCGTGTTTCCAGAACAGCCCCCTCTCTGGGCCCACCTAGAAAATGGCCCTGCATCATCACTGATTTGCCCTTAGTGATACCACAAAGGAGCAGGGAGCTAGACCTGGGGGACATTCCGAAAGTCCGGCAGCCTGACTGACAAATGGCGCTGTCACCACCCCGGGGGGGGATATGAGGTCAGGTGTGATCCAGGACTCAGCGCTCCCACAGTTGTTCCCAGATGGCTTCCAAAGCTACCATGGGCCGTGGTGCCGGTGAATCCTGGCGTTGTGTTCTTTGGAAACTTAAAGGTGCCTGTGGCAAGTCCTCGGTGCTTAGGGGATGGCATCCTGTACCCTGGCCTGGTGGGTGCCTGTTGCCTCGTTGCTACCTGTCTTTGTCCACCAGGGTGCAGTGTTCCACCCTGCCTGACAGCTCTGATGTGAACCCCAAACTGGGTTCCTGGGAACTCTGGCTCTTTTATTTCACGTTTCAGCCAGTGGGGGTGTTGGTGTGACTCCACACTGGGTGACAGGTGGAGTTCTGTGCTGTGTGCAAGCATGTGACAGGCGCGCATGTGCCCCTCACACCCCCTTTCAGTTCAGCTCACACTGTGCCCTGCAGCGTCAAAATGACTGCTCCAAGTTCCTTTCCTCTGAGGCCCCGTAGTTATGGATGAAATGTGGAGTTGGGAGGACGCTTGCCCGGGTCACTCTGGGACATGGGCCAGCAACCAGGATGGGGCTCCCTGGATCTGTTGCTTTGTTTCTTTGACACAGGATCTCGTGTAGCCCAGGCTGGCCTCAGATTCTGTATGTAGCAAGGTTCGTCTTGGATTCCCGATCCCCTGGCCTCCGCTTCTCGGCCGCTGCATCCCTGGCACCTGATCTGTTGCTTTCTGCCCTGTGTTTCATACTTAGACACTTCCGAACGGGTCTTGGTGAGCCCAGCGACATTGCTGTTGAGCTGGTGTGTGTGCCTCCCCTCCCTCCAACCCCCTGCCTCACAAACAGTCTCCACTCCTGAACATCTGTGGGCTCCAGATGTGGCGAGCAGAGCCGTAGTAGGAGATAGGCCTGTCAGTGACTCCCTTAGCTTGGTCACCCTGTGTGCTGGGCCGAGAAGTGGCTTGTTTGATACCCCAGAAACTGATTAAGTCTCCCATTATGCAAGATAAGTGGACAGAAAATCACCTGCCCCACCCACGGTCCACGTCTGGAAAAGGTCTGTATTCTCATGGGGTCCCTTCCTTGCCCTGCAGAATGTCTCCCGGAGGACATTTGAGCTCGACTACAGCCAGGACCGCTTCCTCAAGGATGGGATGCCATTCCGGTACATCTCAGGAAGCATTCACTACTTCCGGATACCCCGCTTCTACTGGAAGGACCGGCTGCTGAAGATGAAGATGACTGGGCTGAACGCGATCCAGATGTAAGGAAGGGCACCCAGCTGAGACACCCACTCCCTCCTCACCCCCAGCTTCACTTCTCCCATATCAGCTATTGCATTGCTCAGAAGTAGGAGAGAGCCCTGTGTGGACCCCTGAGGGGTCCTTAGGGGCTTGACTGGCCTTTCCTCAGACAGCGAACCGCTTCTCATGTGAGCTTTGCCAGCAGAGATCACGAGCTAGAAATCGGCTTGAGGAGGCAAAGGGGAAGGCCAGGGAATGGCTCAGAAGGTGCAGGGGTCTGCTGCTGATCTTGACAGGCTGAGTTCAATCCTGGGGGCCCCAATGGTCAAAGAGAAGAACAGGAGGCCTGCAGGGTGTCATCGGATCTAGTGTGCGTGTGTGTGCATGTGTGGAGATGTAGGCAGGTTATAAGGAACTTCTGGAGAGTGCAGAGCACTTTTGGAAGAGTAGGTCTGTTGGAGGCAAATGTCATATTACTGTAGCTCCTAAAACCTAAGTTTCTGCCAAGGTCAGGTCTTTGGCCAGAGGTTCGGTGAGGGAGTCTGGAGGCAGCAATGGCTGTTTTTGGCGTGGAGGGAGTGGGCCTTGTGCTTCAGGGTTTTGGAACCTGGCCCGTCTTACCAGCTGATACTTTGAGCCAGGCTGCAGGTCCACATCAACAGGCATGTCCGCCGTCTCCTCTGATGCTGGGAGCTGACTGACTGGGAGGAGAGTCAGGCTTTGCAGAGCTGGTGTAGATTGTTGATAACATCTTAAAAGATAAAGGGTGAGAAAGCCTTAGTCGGTTTGGTAGAGACCGAGGGGGTGTCCCACTTATTATTCTGTTTCTATGGCCCCTGGGAGAGAGGATGCCAGTTCACTTAAGTAGCTGACACACCAGGTTCCAGGAGGCTCTGGCTGACAGTGCCAGGGAATCCTGGAACCACGGGACCTGGGAAAGAGGGCGCGGGTAGAGCTCCTCAGCAGGACTGTGGTGCTGAGAACGGTGGCTCAGGTGCAGGTGTGTTTCTCCACCAGGTTGAGTTTGAGTCATTCTATTCCTGACAAAAATCTTGTGTCTTGGAGTGGTTGGAGATTTTCTTGTGGTTTCGTTTTCAGTGCTGAGAGCCAAATTCAGGCTTTTTGCACATGCTGGGCAAGAACTATATGACGGGGCTACCGAGGTCTTTAGGCTGGGTAGGGATTTTATTTTTGTTCTATTTTTTCTTGTTATAGATGTTTTGTATACCTGTATGTCTGCCCACCATGTGCACGCAGTACCTTTGGAGGCCAAAGGAGGGGGTTGGATTCTCTGGAACCGTAGTTACAGAAAGAAGACTGAGCGGCCACGTGGGTGGGGACCAAACCTAGCTCCTCTGAAAGAGCAGCAAGTGCTCTCAACCACTGAGCCATCTCACACACATCACTTAAAGATTGTCTCTCTATGTCTCTCAGGCTAATCTAGGACTCACAGTCCTGCCTCAGCCTCCTGAGTGCTAAGCACCACACACCAGGCCTGGCTTTTATTAAAGTGTTTGTTTTTGTTTGTTTGTATATGAGATGGGTTCCTCTGTGTAGCTTTGGCTGTCCTGGAACTCTTATGTAGACCAGGCTGGCCTTGAATTCACAGAGATCCACCTGCCTGTGCCTGCAGGGTGCTGGGATTAAAGGTGAATAATGCTATGCCAGCTATTTCTTTGTCTGTTTGTTTATCTTTCAAGTAGAGTCTTATGTAGCCCAGGCTACTCTCACATTTAGTGTGTAGCCCAGGCTGGCCTTTAACACCTTATTCTTCTACCTCTGCTTCCCAAGTGCCACTGTACTCTGCTTAACCTTTATTTTTTAAATACAGATATCTCGTATTACTTTAATTAGGGTCTATCCTTTTTTTTTCTTGTTAAAGTTTCCAGTGTGCTGGAATGTATTTTATTCTTTCTGTCACAGTTTCTGTAGAGTGTTGGCATAGAGGGCTGTGTTGGGACTCCATGTTACGGCCTGTGCCTGGCATTCAAGGGCTGTGTTCCATTCTCACTGTGACAAACTAGCCGGGTAGAAAGTGAGGCCAAAGGGGAAACTGAGGAAGAGAGGTGGACAGGGCTGGCCAAGAAACCTCCCTGAAATAAATCCATCCGGGCGGATAAAGCTGGTAGAGCAGCTGCCTTTGTATGAAGATTGTTTGTAACCCTGCCAGCCGCAAACAAAAACAAACAAAACTACACAGGCATCTCTATTCTCACGATCTTCCCCGGACACCAGTCAGTAAGCAAAAAAGAACAAAAGAGGCAGGAGTGGCCAGCTGGACCGTCTCCAGGGTGCTGAGAGGGGGTGCACCGGCCTCTTGCTCCAGGCAAAGTTCGGTGTCTCCCACCCAAGTACTAATCTGACCCAGCTCTACTTAGCTTCCGAGACCACCTGCCACTCCCAGCGCAGTCGTGGCCATGCCTGGGTGTTCTCAGCAATACTCCCACTCCTTTGTACAAGTCTTTTTTTTTTTTCTTTATTACACTGTATTTACTGTGTGTGTGTGTGTGTGTGTGCAAGTGTGTGCCCCAACAAGTGTAGGGAGGACAGAGGACAACATATAGAAGCTGTCACTCTTGGGGGTTCAGGGATTGAACTCCTGGGGTCAGGCTTGGCAGCAGTGCCTTTACCCACTGAGCCTATGCGCTGGGCCACACTTACACCTGTGTTGGCGTATGGTCTTAGAGCCTGGGCTCCCTTCTCTTCCCTCCCGCTGCTCCACTACTGCCTGGGAGGATTTCAGCCATGTGTGACCTCACAGGTACGTGCCCTGGAACTTCCACGAACCCCAGCCAGGACAGTACGAGTTTTCTGGCGACCGTGATGTGGAGCATTTCATTCAGCTGGCTCACGAGCTGGGCCTCCTGGTGATCCTGAGGCCCGGGCCCTACATCTGTGCAGAGTGGGACATGGTGAGTGTGTTGGGCAGAGCGGGTGTGGCAGGAGTGTCGGATGGGGCTGGGGGTGGGTGTCAGGGCAAAGTGGATTAAAGCAGTCTAAGACTGGAAGTCTAGACCATGTGGAGTTGTGGTTATTCCTCTAGGGAGCTGCCAGGCGAAGAGGAGCAGGCTGGAGCCAGAACATGGGGGCTTCCTCTTGGCCATTTATATTGAAAGATCCCCGGAGGGTATCTTCCGTCAGAGAGACCCCCTCCCAAAGAACAACGAGTCCCTTCGGATGCAAACAGCAAGAGGCTTTTATTTTGATACTCGGGTACCCGGGGCGAAAAGTCATTCGGAAGACTTCCGCGCCCCCTAGATGGGAAGCTGGGGTTTTTTATAGGGTTTTAGGGCAGAAGCACTGATACAGAAACGAGAGGGCATGGTTACAGGGGGCTGATTGGTACGTTTACACGAGACCACAATTTGCGTCAAAGTTTGGCAGGGGCACCAAGATTCCAGGAGCTGGGTGGTCAAGGGGGGTAGGATGACCCCTTGACGTGGCCCGCCACCTGTTATTTTGTTTTTCCCTATCTTAGCTGAAACAGTCTCACAGATATCTATGAGAGTGATTAACACAAACTGTTTTTAGTATGACTGGGGCAGCCTGACCACAGATATCCCAAGTGGGTGACACAGCTAGGATTTCTCAGTAATTTTCCAGTTTTTCATCTGGCCTTCAGAGTTTTACAAAACAGTGGTGTCTCACAAAATGGCATTAGCTATGTTTAACTTAGTGTGAGGCTGGGGTCTTTCAATATGAGCTGGGTTCCTCGGTCAGAGTCACGGAGTGGGGTCTGCTTTGTCTGCCTCATGGAGTAGTTATGAAATTAAGAGAAGCTGTGCACATAAAAAGAGCTTTGGAGCCGAGCGTGGTGGTGCACGCCTGTAATCCCAGCACTCAGGGAGGAAGAGGCAGGAGGATCTCTGGGAGTTCCAGGACAGCCAGGGCTACACAGAGAAACCCTGTCTTAAAAAAAAAAAAAAAAGAGGAGGAGAAGGAGGAGGAGGAGGAAGAGCAGGAGCAGCAGCAGCTTTGGGCTGTAGCTCAATGGCAGGGTACTTGCTAGCTTGTACAAAGCCATAGGTCAGTCCCCAGTGCTACAAAACCACACAACAGCAAGAAAAAGAAAATAGAAGAGAAAAGGGGAGGGGAAAAAGAAAGAAAAAGAGGCTGGAGAGATGGCTTAGCAGTTAGAGCACTGGCTGCTCTGTGGTGGCTCACACAGGTGAGTTACAGCCATCTGTAACTCCAGCTGAAGGGGATCTAGTGCCCTCTTCTGGCTTCTGAAGACACTGCATGCGCATGGTGCATAAACACACATGCAGGCAAAACACTCACACACAAAAAGTAAAAAAACAGAACAAATTTTTAAAGAAGAGGAGAAGGGAGAATTTTGCTGGGTGTGCCTGTAATCCAAGCACTTGGGAGGCAGAGGCAGGAGGATCAAAACTCTGAGGCCAGCCTGTGCCCTTTAGGAGGTTTAGCTACACAGTGAGACTCTGTCTCAAAACAAAGGGGGGGGGGGTCTTGATTCTCAGAACACAGTAGAGTGCTACTAATTTTCTTGTATTCCAGATTCCCAGAAGGCCAGGTCATCTCCCCTCTGTCTCTTTCCTCCCTGCTGACAGCAGTCTCCCAGCCGTGTTCATAAAGCGGGCAATCTAATGTTTTTCTGTCTCGTAGGGCGGCTTACCTGCTTGGCTGCTAGAGAAAGAATATATTGTCCTCCGATCTTCTGACCCAGGTGAGTTACTGTTTGCTCCTTAAAAGGATGATAAGAGATTGGGCAGTTTATAGCAAAGGAGTGAGGGTGGAGGGGAAGAGGGAGGAAGGGAGGGCCCACAGCCGGGATACAAAGTGATTAAATTGTACTAAATGATAAATTAAACATTAAAAAAAGAGTGAGGGTTTTGAAAATGGGGCTCCTTCTGTATAGACACTGTTCAGTGGGGTGTAGGTTGCAGGACAGTGAGCTTGGGGGAGACACACCGCTTCCTTTGTAGGCCGGAACAGATCTCGCTGATAAATGGGTCAGTCTTTGAATTCGCAACCTGGCTGGCGGTTAACCAACTGGGTTCAATGCGTGCTTTCTCTTCCTACACACTTAGTGAATTACGAAGCCAGCTAGTCAAAATGTCAGGGTTGTTTCTGGGGTGATGTCACTAGGTTTCTTGATAGCCATGTGTCTTTTATTTCTTTGCCTTTTCAGAGTGGTTTGTAAATGACAGCTTTTTTTGTTTGTTTGTTTTATCCTACCAAGCCATGACAGATTATCTTAGCTGTAAAACCCTAAGCAGTCTTACAGTTGCATCTCTGTTTTCATGCCTGTGTGTATGTGTTAGAGTCTGTGTTTTCCTCATGCTTCTGTTTTATACTCTTACTGTATATTGTTGTTTTTACATGTGTTGCCTCATGAATCTTCCTAAAAAATTTTTTTTAATTCATTTATTTTATGTGCATTGGGTATGTTTTGCCTACATTTATGTCTGTGTGAGGGTGCCAGATCCCTTGGAACTGGAGTTAACTGGAGTCACAGACAGTTGTGAGCTGTCACATGGGCCTGGGAATTGAACTCAGCCAGTGCTCTTAACCACTGAGCCATCTCTCCAGCCTCCCACAACTCTATGAAGCACCTGCCTTTGTCTGTCTCTTTTGAGTTTGTAAGTTTATGGTTTATTAGATGTTAATTTTGTCTGGGTCTGGAGGCACAGGCACCTGCAATCTTTTTTTTTTTTTCAAGACAGGGTTTCTCTGTGTACCCTTGGCTGTCCTGGACTCGCTTTGTAGACCAGGCTGGCCTTGAGCTTACAGAGATCCACCTGCCTCTGCCTCCCGAGTGTTGGCACACTTTTTAAAAAACTCTTATTTATGTTTCTTATCTTTTCCTCCCTACTCCACTTAAATCCCTTCCAATACCCCAACATCAGGTAGGAGAGAGAAAGGGTTAGTGGGAGAGGGGCGCAGTTCTCTTAGCTGCTTCCTTCCAACCCTTCCTGGTTAGGGTTGGTGGGTTCCTTGGTACCAGTCCAATCCTCATTTCAGGAGATCTCCATCTTCTTGTCTCACAACAGCAACCAGGAGCAGCAAGGGGGAAGCAGCAGCAGCCTTGTTCTTTCTCCTCTCCCACTCTCTGGCCTCTGGCCTTTATTCTCTCTCTGGAGTCCTCAGAGCTCCTCTCAGAGCTGGCATGAGGCAAATAGTCTGCTGCTGTGGACCATCTGAGTCAGTCCCACATCCCACACCCGGGATTAAAACAAAACCATTTTCATATCCACAACATTCAAGTGCTGGGATTAAAGGAGTACACCACTGCCCCTGGCTCCCCACCTGTAATCTTAACTTGGGAACTGGAGGCAGGCAGATCAGGATTTCAAGGTCTTCCTTACCTGCGTTTTCGTCTAGCCTGCGCAAGAGGGTGTTGGATGCCCTGGCAGTGGAGTTAAAGACAGTACGAGGCACCATGTGGGTGCTTGGAATTCGGCCTAACACGCTCTACCTGTAGACGTGACGTTCTACAGAGGAGCCTCCTGCCCCCACAGATGCTGGGATTACAGGCGTGCTCGTCCATGTCCAGTGCTGGGGACGAAAAGCCGGGGCCTGGGGCATGTCGGCTCCCACCCTCCCCTCAGTGAACCTAATTTTAGAAGAGAAATGCCCCTTCTGTGTTTAAGAGGAGTACTCAGTATCAGTACTGCTCTGTGCCCATCACACAGTGCCTGGTCACCTGTGCTTCCGGCTCTGAGCCCCCTGGCAGGGTAAGCTGCCTGGCGAACTACGACCTCAGGATTGCCAGCTTGCAGGACCATGTGCAGCGGGCGGTGGCTGCCTCGTTGCAGAAGAGTCGAGGAGGGCAGTGTGTCCTGGGCCAGGCTGCACTGGAGCCCCCTGGCTTTGAAAGGCTGGGGCAGCCACAGTAGCCTAGACGGCTTGAGTTTGATCCCTGAAGCCCACTGTGGGACTTGTCCTCCTGCGCGCACACACTCATACACACACACAAACGAAAGCACAGAGGACCTCACAAGCACGTGAACACACAAGCATGCACACACTGTTGTAGCTAGCTGGCACAGGTGAGTGACCGCTGCCTCGCGGTCTTGTCTTGCAGACTACCTTGCGGCTGTGGATAAGTGGCTGGCAGTCCTTCTGCCCAAGATGAAGCCTCTGCTCTACCAGAACGGAGGGCCCATCATAACCGTGCAGGTACTGGAGCTGAGCCAGGCATGATGGGAGGAGGGGGGAGGGGAAGGGGGAAAGGGGGGAAGAGGCAGCTGTCCATCAGCTGCCTCTGTAAATGACAGCAGGGACGCCAGAATGCAGCACTGAAAATGACACTTATTGAAATTGACTTTGGGGGAAGTAGAAACCTGTCTCTTCTCTCTCTCCTCTTCCCTCTGTCTCTGTTTCTCTCTGTCTCTGACTCTCATCTCTCTGTCTCTCTCTAACTCATCTCTCTGTCTTTGTCTCTCTGTCCCTCTTTCTATTCCTCTCTGTTTCTGTGGCACTCTCTCTCTCTCTCTCTCTCTCTCTCTCTCACTCTCACTGTCAGACAGGGTCTCATGTATCTAAAGCTGATTTCAAACTCTCTGTACCTGAGGACGACCTTGAACTTCTGATCCTCCTGCCAAACATCTAGAGTGCCGACCTTACGGGCATGCACCACCACACCGGCTTTCTGTGGTGTTGGGGACTAAACCCAAGGCCTTGAGCAGGCGAGGCTCCGCAGGTGAGCCGCACCCACAGCCCAGGATCTACCTCCAGAATCACACATGTCCTATGTGCTTAATCACACCAAAACCAAAACAATTCCAGGACACAACTGCAGCCGGAAAAACAAGCAGTTTTGTTTCTTATTTCATTTTGCTTTATTTAAAAAATTTGGATTACTTATTTTTATTTTGTGAGTATGAGTGTTCTGCCTGCATGTGTGTGTGTGCCTGGTGTCTGTGGAGGTCAGAAGAGGGCATTCGGTACCCTGGGGCTGGTGTGATCAATGCTTGTCAGTTGCCCTGTGGATGCTGGGGACTGAACCCGGGCCCTCTGCAAAAGCAACAGGTGCTCTGAACCACTGAGGCATCTCTCTAGCCATCACTTTTGGAAATCTTACATGCACTTGTGTGAGTTTCTGGGTAGTGCATGCCTTTGGGAACTCCAGTCCAGGAGGAGGTTATTATATCATATCCTGGGACATGATACAGATGGCCTAGAGCCGCTGGGTACTGTGAATCGAACCCGGGTCCTCTGGAAGAGCAGCCGGTGTTCCTGACCACTGAGCCATCTCTCTGGCTCCTTATGCTGCCTTTTTTTTTTTTTTTTTTTTTTTTTTGGTCCTCAAGGCATGGTCTCCCTACATGGCTCCCTTTCTGTCCTGGAACTCACCACGTAGATAGGCCAGCCTTGCTTCATCAGACTCACAGAAATCCGCCTGCCTCTGCCTCCCAAGTGATGGAATCAAAGGTACATGCCACCACGCCCAGCTCTATCAGTGCCCATGAGTATCTGCCTCTGTCCTGAGTGTCCTGCCAGTGCTACTCCGTTCTTCCAGGCACCACCTTATAAATGAAGACGTTCAAAGAAGGGTCTGGAGAGATGACTCAGCAGTTAGGAGCGCTGGCTGAGTGCTCTTGCAGAGGACCTGGGTTTGAGTCTCAGCACCCACTCGGCATCTCACAGCCATCTGTAACGTCAGCTCCAGGGGATCTGATGCCCTCTTCTGGCTCCTGTGGGTACTGCACACTCATGGTGCACATCCATACTTGCATGCGAACACCCATACACATAAAAGAATAATAAAAAAGTTCAGAGAGGCTCAGTGACCTGGCCAGGTTGCCTAGCTGGCAGGAGGCAGCACCGCAAGCACCTGCTTCTCCTCTTGCCCTCGTAGTGGGTCTTCCTTAAGTAGTAAGCTTGGGCTGGAACTGACGGAAAGGCTTCCTCACCTGGCAAGTGCAGGTGACTGGGATGGTTTTTCTCCCACTTCCTGTCTCGATCTTCTTCCGTGTGCTCTAGGCCCTGCAAAGGTGCATAGCTCTGGGTGCACAGTACACCCCTGACTGGCAGCAACTTTCAGCATAAGAGATCGCCTAGGTGAAACTTGAAGCCTGGTTCAGCGGCCACTGGCCAAGCAAGAGTCTGCTGACATGAACAAAGCTGTGGGGAACTGCCTGGGTCCTGGACGCCAGGGGAATGAAGTGTGGCCCTCTCTGGGGACTATGGTTCAGATTCCGGTTTATGGCGTGCTATAGGGATGAGTCCTGAGGGAGTGCGAGGGAGCGGAGCCCGTGTGGGTGACATGAGGTGACGAGGTGGCTGAGTGGGTCAGGGGTTCATGACGAGGGGCCAGGTGGCTGCTCATTGAAAAATATAACTCCTGACCCCTGGGTGCTCCTTATCTCTTTATTCAGTTAGAGTCTGCACCAAGAGGCCACAGCTTCCTGTGTGAAGACAGTGAGTCTGAAACCTGGGCATATGTCTGATCGGTGCAACTGGATCTAGTGTGTGTGTGTGTGTGTGTGTGTGTCTGTGTGTGTGCACGCATGCACACACTCACACAGGCATGTCTGTGGAGGCCAAAGGAAGATATGGGGTGTCCTGCGTCATCACTCTTTACCTGATTCCTGAGACAGGGTCCTCAGTGAACCTGGAGCTGGTCCGCAGCCGGGAAGCTCCAGAGCCCCTGCTGTCTCACCACCCTGCCCTAGCACTGAGGTTACATGTGCACGTGGACATGCCTGGCTTTTCACATGGGTCCTGAGGGTTTGAACTCCTGTCCTCATGGTTGGGCGGTAAGCAGTCTTACCCACCAAGCCATCTTCCAGCCCTGTGGAGCATCCTCCTTTGACCTGGTCTTGGGTGAGACCCACCGGTGAGCTTCCTTGTTTCAGTCCTCACTGCATCCTGAGTCACTTTCAATTTCCGCTCACAACTTTGTGGTATTTTTTGGTTAAAGAAACTTCATAAAAACTAAATGATCCAATACGGGACATGGTGACACTCACTTAAACCCCAGCACTCGGGAGGTAAGAGATAGGGGATCTGGATTTTGAGGTCAGCCTCAGGTGCCTATGAGTCCTTGGCCACCATGAGCTGCCTGAGACCTTGTCTCAGAAGCCAAACTGAAGACTTTTTCCAGTCAGTCGATATGAATGCAGGATTGTTTTAAGCAGGATTCCTGAGAGGTGTGAGCTAGCCTGGTCTACATAGGGAGTTCTAGGGGTACATGGTTCGGGGTCCTTGCTGCACAAAGAAAGAAGGGAGGGTGCAGTGAGATAGCTCAGAGGGAAAGGCGCTTGCTGCACGGGTCCGGCAGCCTGAGTTCCCTCCCAGAGCCCATGTGAAAGCAGGAGAGAACTGACTGCACCAAATTAGCCTCTGACCTCCGCAGGCATCCCATGGTACTCTTGCTCCCCCAGCATATGCGAACACACACACACAAACACACTATAAATCAGTGTTTTTACAACCAAGAAATAACACACACACACACACACACACACACCCGATTTAACGCTGCAGAAGACAGCAAACCTGCATGGTTAGGGGGAGTTTCTTGTCCTGTCCATCTTTCCAGGACCTTGTCCTGGTCCCTCTCTTCACCGCCCCCCCCCCCCGTTCACTGAGTTAACAAGCAGAGAGTTAACAAGAGTTAACAAGCAAACTACACTAAAGCAAAACCCATGTGCCTGTCACCCTGACCTCAGGAGCCAGAAGCAAAGCACGCCATACTTCAGGCATTTTCTTAAAGACATTTCTATCTCCCCCTTTCTCTTCCTTTCTGGAGCTTATAGGATGTGACTTGTTTCCTGTGTGGTATTTTCACTTCGTTCACACGTCAAAGGCCTTTTTTTCACACCTACAGTTCTTTGTACACAGTTGGTTGTTTCCAGACTTGTATTTCTGTTTATTTTATTTTTTTAAGGCATAGTTACCCTGTGTGGCCCAGACTGTTGTCAAACCCGGCGATCCTCCTGCCTCTGCAACCCTGGTACTAGAATTATAATTGTGGTTCACCATGCCAGGGCCCACCAGCCTCTAACTCAGGACTTGGCTGAAGTTGACCTTGAACTCCTGGCTCTCCCCCATCAATCGCTAATTAGGAGAATGCCTCACAGGCTTGCCTGCCTACAGCCTGATCCTATTGGGGCATTTTCTCAATTGAGACCCCCCTCTCTCTGGTGACTGCGGACCGGACCAGACAGTGTTCTTTTGGGGGGAGCCGGGGAGCCCAGAGGAGGAGCTGGTCACTATGGGGTATACTGTGTGTGTGTGTGTGTGTGTGTGTGTGTGTGTGTGTGTGTGTGCGCCACCGCACATATATGGAGGTCAGAGGACAAGGCTCAGGATTGGATTCATTGCATACTCCAGGCTAGGGTCAATCTCCTGTCTCTGCTCACCCCCTAACCTCCTCCCAGCCTGTACACCCTCCCTCCGCCACCCCATCCTGCCCTGGGAGAGCTGAGATTATAGATGTGGGCCAGCCGCCCCGTCCCACTTTTTACGTGAATCTCAGCCTGTGTACCTAGCTCCTTTACCAAGCCCTCTCCCGACCTGTTTTGACGGGCAGACATGAGACATGCAGGCTTTTCTCTGCTGTGTATATCCTGTCCCACAATGCATCTGGCTTTGATCATGTGTACATCCAGTTATGCAAATGTGTAAGGTTGCAAACAGGGGGCTTTCCCTTGAAAGCTCACTTGGGGGACTCGGCTTACGTTAGTGCGCCCGTCGTCCCAACTGGTTCCGGCTGGATCTGGGGTATGTTCTGGATGTGTGAATGTGAACCAGGAGTTTCCAGGGGTTGCTAAGGCTGCCGTGGCAGCTGCTGATTTCTCATTCTTCGTTCCGAACACACAGGTTGAAAATGAGTATGGCTCCTACTTTGCCTGCGATTACAACTACCTGCGTTTCCTGGCACACCGCTTCCGCTTCCATCTGGGCGATGAAGTCCTCCTCTTCACCACCGATGGGGCCAATGTAAAATCATTGAAGTGTGGGACCCTGCAGGGCCTCTATGCCACAGTGGATTTCGGAACAGGTCAGTGTTGGTGGCAACTAGAAAATGCCGCTGATCATTGGGTTTTCACTCAGTCACCCTCAGCGCAGCTGTTGCTTAAGTGGCCTGAGCAGCTAGAATGAGATGGGGGGGGGGGGGTCCTAGTTAGCTAGTCAGCTTTGCATTACTGTAGCAAAATGCCAGAGGCAATCGACGTATAAAGAGGGAAGGTTTTGTTTTAGTTCACAGTTGTGGAGGTTTCATTCCACAGTCTGTTTGTCTTGTAATAAGAAGAGAATGCCTCTGGGAGCATATGATAAAGGAGACCCATTTACCTCATGGCCTGAAATCTCAAGAGAAACAGTAAGAGATGGGACGGCCACCGTCTCTTTCAGGACATGTCCCCAGTAACCTAAAACCTCTTTCTTTTTTTTTTTTTTTGAGACAGTTTTTCATCGCTTAGACTGGCGTCTTACTCATGGTATAGCCAAGGACGGCCTTGAACTCCTGATCCCCTTACTTGCAAGTGCTGGGGGGGGGGTTCTAGTTGTGTGCCACTCCTACCCTCAGCACCTTTACACTGTTCTTCCACCACTATACAAGAACCAGGTGATGGGCCAGAAGACGTCTCAGTGGGTGAGGGTGATTTTTGTAAAGTCTGATGACCAGAGGTTGACTCCTGGGACCCACATGGTAGGAGGAGACAGCTGACGCCTACAGGGCGTCCTCTGAGCACCGAGAGCATTCCTTAGCACGTGCTCACTCACACGTGTGTGCTCCCACACATGTGCACACAGCACAGGCGCACACACACACAGAGTAACCAAATAAAAATGTGAGGAAAAAACAGGTGTCGCTGGTGCACACCTTTAATCCCAGCACTCGGAAGGCAGAGGCAGGCAGAGCTCTGTGAGTTTGAGACCAGCCTGGTCTACAGAGTGAGTTCAAGACAGCCAGGGCTACACAGAGAAACTCTGTCTCGAAAATCCAAAAAGAAAACAACAAAAGAAAACAGAAATGACAGAACAGGCTGGAAGTAGTCTTAGTAGGTAAGAGCACTGGCTGCCCCTGCAGAGGACCCAGGTTTGGTTCCCAGCCCCCACCTGGAGGCCCACAGGCATCCGTAACTCCAGTCCTAGGAGATGCAATGCTGCCTTCTGACCTCCATGGGCACCCACACAGATATACAAACACACACATAAATAAAAATAATGTTTTCAGTGAGAGTTCAAGGCTAGTTTTGACTGTGTAGCAAGTTCAAGGCCAGTCTGAGAGATCGGGCGTGGATACAAATTTTTGTTGTTGTTGTTGTTGTTACTGTTTTTTAAGACAGGGTTTCTCTGTGCAGCTCTGGCTGTCCTGGAACTAACTCTGAACTCATAGAGATCTGCCTGGCTTTACTTCCCAAGTGCTGGATTAAAGGTGTGCAGCACCATGCTCACTCTAAAACAAGCAACTTTTTAGGGCATGGTGGTGCAGAACTGTAATCCTGATACTCTGGCCCCAGGGGGGCAGGAGGATTGCTTTGACTTAGAGGCGAACTACAATAGACTACGTTATAAATTCTAGACTAGGAAGACTACATATTTAGACCCTGTTTCGAAAGATTCACACACAAGGGAGATAGAGAAGATGGCTCAGAGGTTAAGAGCACTGGGTGCTCTTCAGAAGGCCCCAAGTTCAATTCCTAACAACCACTTGGTGGCTCACAACCACCTATAATGAGATCTGGGGCCCTTTTCTGGCCTGCAGGTGTACGTGCAGACAAAACGTTGTATTCATAGTAAATAAATCTTCAAAAATTGAACAAAAAAAAAGAAAGAAAAATTTTTTATAAAGAGAGTCCACAGCACAAAATGAGAAGGGGGAGGGAAGCAAAGGGAGGTTGGAACCGTAGTCTGAGTGGCTGAGGTGCACAGATTATCTTCACAATAGTATTTGTTCAGCAGCGAATTAGAGTGGCCTTGTCTCCTTGTACCTGCTGATTAGCTGGTAGCTATCTGGACATCGCTGTTTTGTGTGGACAGTGCTGTGGACAAGGACGGTGTCTAGAGAAGACCGGTCCTGGCAGGGAGCAGCTAGGTCAGCCACTGACTAAAGACAGACATGGGGGACCGCCGGGGACAGAAAGGCACAGCTTAGAGAAGGCAAGACTTGTGAGCTCCCTGGGCAGGCACTCAGCCAAAGCCACGGAGCCCGCTCAGGGAGACAGCAGTGCTATGCGGCCTCCACACATGCCCCACTAGGTGGGGCGGGGCCTCCTAGAGCCCGTTCATCCCACGGGTCTTTCGGGTCTTTCGGCCTGTAGAACTCCTGTGGGTTAGGAAGATGTCTGTGCTGCTCACGTCTAGAGATTACAAAAAGGGAAAGAAGCAGGTCGGGGAGGCGGGAGACGGCCTCACTCCGTTCCAGCTGCTAATATTCCCATTGCTGTTGACAGGGCTGTAGTCTAGGCTGCCCTCAACTCCCTTCAGAGGTGAGGAGAACCTTAAACTTCCGATACTCTGGCCTCCTCCTCCCCAGCGCTGGGATTGCTCAGGCATGCGCCATCACCCCAGTTGGTGTGCGCTGGGCCTGAGCCCAGGGCCTTGTGTGTGCTCCCAGCTGAGCTACGTCTGCAGCCCAGTTTGGGTTTTTCCAGCAAATTAACGGGCCACGCATGTGGGCACATACCCGAGCTCTTGGCACTCTGAAGGCTGAGCTCCCACAGGTGCCATGTTGATGAGGCCTCTCCTGCAGTTCCGAGGATCAGTTTCTTGTTGATTCCTTACATGGCAGGAAGGGATGGCAGCCCTCCTAGATGATAAGGGATTAAATGCCATTAATTTATAACAGGGGAAGGGGAGGGACTGGCTGAGTCACTTCCTGAAAACACGTCCTTGAAACAAATTTTCTCGTGTATTTCTTTTTATTGGGGGAGGGTACTCAGCAGCCATAGGCACATGTAGAGGTTAGGGGAAGATGGTGGGAGTCGTTTTTCTCTTTGTACCGTGTAGGTCCTGGCGATTGAAATGGGGTCATCAGCGTTGGCGAGCACCTCTGCCATTTGAAGCCAGCTTGCAAGCCCTCCACTTCCTATACGTTCATATCTGGGATCAGAGTCCAGCTTGTGAAATCCACACCAGGGACCTCAGCAGGCTGTTCAGCTTCTTATGCCTGTCTTTTCTTCCCCCTCTTGTTATTTCCAGGTAGCAATTTCACAAAAGCTTTCATGATCCAGAGGAAGATCCAACCCAAAGGACCTTTGGTAAGAACCGGGGGTTCGGTGTAGAGACCCGGACTATCAGGCTTGTACTGATGCATCACAGATCCTCCCAGGGGAGGAAGCAGACTGCAGGAGAGGGTGTGTCCATCTTTGGGGTTTTCTTTTTTGTTTTTTGACTCTGGGGGCAGCAGCTGATGGGACTTAGGGGTGATAGAGCCCATCTTACCTCTCGAAGTGTCCTCGTTTGAAACTAAAGCTCTGCCCTGGAGATGCACGAAGAAAATAACCGTGCCTGGCCGGGGCGGTCTTCAACTCAGTGTGTGGGGAGGCTTAAACTCCTGAGCCTCCTGCCTCCCACCTCTTCCCCTCAGGCACAGGGAATAATCGTGCACTGCCATGCCCAGCTTTATGTGGTGAATTGAACCCAGGACTTCGTGCATACGAAGCTGGTGCTCCCCTGACTGAGCCTGTCTAGCTGAGAGTCTTGACTCTTAACTCTCCAGAGCTTCTGGTGGAAATCGGGGATTTGTTCTGCTGGGCCTGGGTGGACCTGATGGTCTGTTTCCCTCAGAGCAGCCAGGAAGCAGCAAAGTTGCAGTCCTGTTGGGAGAGACGGGCAGGGGCCTCCATCTGGCCTGCATTCTCAGTTCTTCCCTCTTGGCTGCTGCAGCCGCCAGTGTCCGTAGTCCACTGAGCCCAACAAGCCTTATCTGCAAGACAGCTCAGGTGGGCGGAGCTGTTTCATAGAACCTTTCCAGGTTGCCTTTTTCTATTCTGATGTTGAGCTAAGTCGCTTGTGAACAGATGGGCTTCATATTAGCTGGTGGGCCTCAAGATCAGTATTCACACAAACAGTGAATTGTGTGTAAAGGATGAATTTGGGGCTTTTTTTTTTTTTTTTAATGGTATAAGGTGTTAAGGGGAGCCCACCAGAGGTACCCATGAGACAAAGTTTATACCCAGTTGAAAGTCTTTATTATAGCTAGCTAGGACTACACTCAGCTATTGGGGACCTAAGTGTAGCCCCACACATTTAGACCAAGGCAAAAACCAAACCCATTCTCTTGCTCAGCAGCTGCAAGGGTAGGTTTGCTCAAGCAAGCAGTTTTACAGAAGCCAAGATAAGTTATCTGGGACATCTTGGCCTCAGAGCCTAGAATAGAGCTGGGTAATTTTCCACTGGATTCTTCATTGAAGAGATCAGATTCTAGTTAAACCTAAAATGGCCTCAGCAAGAATACAAGATTGTCCAGGTGGTGGTGGTGGCACACCGGAGGCAGAGGCAGGTGGATCTCTGTAAACTCAAGGCCAGCCTGGTCTATAGAGTGAGTTTCAGGACAATCAGTGCTACACAAAGAAACCCTGCCTGGAAAAACAAAAACAAAAAACAAGATGGAGGAAACTCTGTCTGGCCGTGTCACACAGGGATTGAATACAGAGCTTACACATGCCAGGCAATTTCTGTACCACTGAGCTGTATCCCCAGCCCTTGGGTGTTTGTGTTTCATTTCCAGGGTAGTCTTGCTAGGTAGCCTCCAGTTGGTTTCAGATTAATTATGTAGCCCAGGATGACTTCTCCTGCCTCAGCTTCCCAAGTGCTTGGCTTATAGTTATATACCACCATGCCCACCCCAACTGGAGGTATTAATTATTCATGAAAATGCCTTGCCTGACTAAATGTTTTGGTGTTGTGAGGAGGGGGCAGAGAAAGTGGAAAGTGGAAGCAGCTGACAAAACCAATGTAGCTAAAAAAACTTTTAGGAATCAGTGACGGATAGGGAAATCTGTATATGTTCAGTACTGATGCAAAGTTTGCCCCCCCCAAAAAAAAAATTCTTTTTGTGAGGAGGCGTAGAGAGAGAGGAAGAGACTGGGAGGGGAGGTGGGAAGGGACTGCAAGGATATAAAGTGAATAAAATAAATAAATGAGGAAAGAAAACTTAAAATATATAGCTTTCATGTAGACCAGGCTGGCCTCCAGCTCACTATATAGCTAAAAATCAGCTTGAATGTGTAATCCTCCTGCCTTCACCACCTGAGTACTGGGTTTACGGTGGGCACCACAACACTCATTTTTTGCAGTGCTGGGGATGGAACCCAGGGCTTTATTCATGCTAGGCAAGCATGCTGCCAGCTGAACCACGGTCCCGGATGTTTCCGACTGGCGGTGGGTTGGATCTGCAATGCAGAACACACACATTTGGAGGGTCGGCTATACTTGTATTGTGTAAGGTGAGAGGTCACAATTGGTTAGGGCACAGAGGCCCAGTATAGATGCTGTTGTAGTTGGAGGTCCTCATGGGACCCTCTCACCTCTGGATTAAGCATGTATATCAAGCTCTCTTACCACCCATTCACTGGAGACATAGACAGGGCATTACAGGGACACCTCAGCTTCATTTGAAGGTCATAAGTGTCTCCTAAGCACCACCTCCGTTTTCCCTTTTCAGATCAACTCTGAGTTTTACACTGGCTGGCTCGACCACTGGGGTGAGAGGCATTCTACAGTGGAGGCTAAAAAAGTGGCCGCCTCCCTCTATGATCTGCTCGCCCTCGGAGCCAGCGTGAACATGTGAGTGGGCAGTTGGGGGAGAGGGAGCCCTACAGCTCCGGCTCACAGTGAAGGCGTGTGTTCTCTTATTTCTCTGTAGGTACATGTTTATAGGTGGGACCAATTTTGCCTATTGGAATGGTAAGATCCACTTAACAGCCACTGGTAAAAGCTTGTTCTGTTTCTCTGGCGTGATGTGGGAGGTGGTGTCTATGGCCAGTTTTCATTTTCTGTTTTCGTTTGTCTTCTAAATTTTCTGACATGTAAGAATCTCCAGCCCAGGGATGCTGGCACACACCTGTAATCCCAGCACTCGGGAGGCAGAGGCAGGCAGATCTCTGTGAGTTCGAGGCCAATCTGGTCTATAGAGCGAGTCCAGTACAGCCAAGGCTACACAGAGAAACCCTGTCTTGAAAAACAAACAAAAAAATCACCTATATAGGGGCTGGAGAGATGGCTCAGAGGTTCAGAGCTCTGGCTGTTCTGCCAAAGGTCCTGAGTTCAAATTCCCAGCACCCACATGGTGGCTCACAGCCATCTATAGTGAGATCTGGTGTGCAGGTGGACATGCAGGCAGAATTACTGTGGGTGTGCACACATGTGGAGGCCAGGCACCACCTCACCGGCCAGTCCTCAGGCATCAGCTGTCTTTTTTATTTTGTAGATAAGCTCTCTCACTGACCTGGAACACGTACCAAGTGGACTAAGCTGGCCACTGAGCCAAGGGATTCTCCTGACTCCCCATCTCTCTCTCTCCCTCCCTCTCTCTCTCTCCAGTTACTGTATACATTTATTGATGTGTATGCGGGGGTCAAAGAACAGCTCATGGGAGTTGGTTCTCTTCTTCCAGCCTGTGGATCCTGGGGACCCAACACGATAGTCAGGCCTGGCGGAACATAGTTACCCCCGAGCCATCTCTCTACTCCCATTTTGTTTTTAAAAACCTAAAACTGACAGGTTTGTTATTGTTTTGTTTTTCTTAGCCCTGGCTGCCCTGGACTCGCTTTGTAGACCAGGCTGGCATCGAACTCACAGAGATCCGTCTGCCTCTGCCTCCCCGAGTGCTGGGATTACAGGGTGCGCCACCACGCCCGGCAAGCTGATGATTTTAAGTCACTATTTTAAATGTTCTCAAAGTAGTAAGGTTCTTGCCCTCTGCTTCCGGAACATTCTCCCACCCACTTGAAAGAAACTCCACGCTCATTCGCGCTCACTGCCCGCTCCTCCCCACAGCCCCTGGAGGTCACTAAGCTCCTTCCCAGGGACTCCCCTACTCTAGAGACTTTGTATAAACAGAACCGTATGCTGCACAGGTTTTAATCTTATTCCTTTCCCTTGGCCTAATAGCTTCAAGGCTCACCCATGTTCTGTCATGTATTGAACACCTTATTTTTGTCACTAAGTGGTATTCTAGGGTTGGTGATAGAGCTCAGTTGCTAGGGTGCTCGCCTGGCGTCTCACATTTGCACCCCGTGCACAGGCCCCACACCATGGTACACGTTTTTAATCCCAGCCCTTGGGAGGAAGAGGCAGGAGAATTGCCACAAGTTTGAGGCTAGCTTGGTCTACATAGTGAGTCCTAGGCCAGCCAGGGTTACATAGTGAGACTCTGTCTCAAAACAAAACAATAAATACATTAAAGAATATAATAATTTTAAAAAAGGTAAAAGCTGCCCTTTGCCCTCCGGTCCCTGCCCCGGCTATGTCAATAGGAATCTGTCTCCTGCCTGTCTTTTTGTTTAGTTTTCTTATCAGGATCATTCAGATTACTGACATCAGTTTACAGATAAGAATATGTGGGCTTCCGATCACCCCAACACTTCCTATTCTGCTGGCAAAGGGCAGAGCCTTTGTTTGAGCCCAGGCCTTAGCCCAAAGCCACTGCCTTCAGATAATCCCCTGCACCCTGTAGGCCCTGGGCGAACCCCAGACCAGCAGGCTTTCCTCTCCAGGCCTCTCTGAAGCTGCTGCTTTTGGCCAGCCTGGCCTGACCTTAACAGCTCTATTTCAGAGCTGCTTCCCAAAGGAGGGACCTGTCCGTTCAACCGTGAGGAAGGTGCATCTGTGTAGTGCTCATCCCTAACTCTGTGTCCACATCTGTGCAATTGATGGCTGTGCGAACTCAGGGAACACAGGGACCTGAGTTCGACCCTAGAGCCCACATTTAAAAGTTCAGGAAAGCAGGATGTGGTGGAGCACCTTTAATCCAAGAGCACTTATTTTGTTGTTTGTTTGTTTGGGGTTTTTTGTTTTGTTTGTTTGTTTGTTTGTTCTGTATAGCACTGGCTGTCCTGGACTCACTTTGTAGACCAGGCTGGCCTTGAACTCACAGGGATCCACCTGCCTCTGCCTCCCTGAGTGCTGGGACTGAAGGTGTGTGCCACCACGCCAGGCTTGGCAGAGTACTTCTTTAGATCTGGTCTATAGAGCAAGTCTCAGGGCTACTAGAGCTCCACAAAGAAACCTTGTCTTAAAAACAAACCACACAGAGATAGAAAGAGAGAGAAAGGACAGAAGGAAGGAAAAGAAAAACTAGGTAGTAGGCCTGGTGAGGGGAACATCTGTAACCCTTGAGCTAGAAAGAGCAGGCAGGCAGGTGGCTATAGCTGATGAGATGCCCTGTCTCCCAGACCAAACTGAGGGCCAGCCAGATGGTCGAGTTGCTAACAGTTCTTGCTGCCCAGCCTAAAGACCTGAGTTTGAGCCTCAGGACCTATATGGTGGAAGGAAGAAAAAACAACAACAACAAAAAAGACTCCTGAAACTGCTCTCCATGTGAGGACCATGGCATATATACAAACAAAAATAATTTACTCATTTCTCCATCCATTCAAAACAAGATGGCTCCTGGCTTTCACATGCATATGAACACATATGTGTGCCTACCTGCACATACGTGTGTACCTGCATGCAAATGTGCACGCATGCACTCACACACACATACAGAACTCGAAAAACTTCTCAGTCTCCAGGAGACCCATTGGAGCCATGTTCATTTCACCCAGACTGTTGCATTGCATTTGTGTCTGAAAGTTACTTTTATTTTTTGTTTGTTTGTTTTTGGTTTTTTGAGACAGGCTTTCTCTGTATAGTAGATTCTTGGCTGTCCTGGACTCACTTTGCAGACCAGGCTGGCCTCGAACTTACAGAGATCTGCCTGCCTCTGCCTCCCCGAGTGCTCGAATCACAAGTGTGCGCCACCGCACCTGGCCTGGAAGTGACATTTGTCAGATTCTGTGGCACACTACACACTGACCGTGCCCCATCCCCCTGCCAGGCTCAGGCAACGTCTGTCTGTGAGGAGTATGAAGCATAGTGCAGATCTAGTCAAATAAGAAAATCCCCTCAGAAGGCAGGTGTGAGGCCAGCCTGGTCTACAAATCGAGTCCAGGACAGCCAGGGCTACACAGAGAAAACAAAAACAACAGCAAAAAGAGCCATCACGAATCGCTTCATTCTCACCTGTGTTCGTGGCAGAGTGCAGTTGAGCTAGAAGGGCAGGGCCCAAACCTTGCTAATTCTAACTGCAGTAGCACAGTTAGAATTCCATCCCAGCACTTCGTAAACCAGTCTTGGTGATACGTGCCTGGGATCCCAGTTACACACCTGGGATCCTAGATACACACCTGGGATCCCAGCGCCTGAGAGACACACCTGGGATCCCAGTGCCTGAGAGACACACCTGTGACCGCAGACACACACTTGTGACCCCCAGACACATACCTGTGGTCACGGGTACACACCTGTGACCCTGGCACTTGAGAGGTAAGAGGGAGATCATCCTTGGCTGCATAGCTTGTTTGAAGCTACCTGGATCTTGTCTAAAGGAAAGAAATGGAAGAAAGACCATCTCCGCTCCCCACCCCACTTTAGGAACCAGGGCAGGGCTCAGATGTTTCTACGGACTCCCTGTGTCTCTTAAGCTTAGATACATTTTTAGAGGGCTGGCCAGGCCTGCACGGAGTCTAACTGAGCACCATCATTGACAAGCTTGGACGTCTAGACCCTGCACTTCAAACAATAATCGAAAGGGAATGCTTTCTCTGGTCATTTTGTGTAGCCAGCCCTGACCCTGTCCTTGTCACAGGTTGAGTTCCGGGGAAGTTGCACTGGTTTTGCGTCTGATAGCGGTGACAAAACACCAGAAAAAAGCAAACATAAGGAAGTGTTCGGGAGCTCCAGGTGGTTGGCCACGTCACGTCTGCAGCCAAGAAGCAGCGAGAGATGGGTGCCGGTGCTCAGCGGCTTCAGTGTGGGACAGCAGATCGGAGGGTGGTAGCTTATTCTGTATCTAGGAAGATCCCTCACCTCAGTCAGCTCACTGAGTCAATAAGGTCAGCCATGGAAGGAGCAGGGCCCTGAGACAGCCAGACAGGACGCACCTCCGCTGTGTCCTCAGGGCAGCCCGTCACCTCAGAGGAGGGACAGGGTGTGGAAGGCGGGTGATTTAGCTCCGAGTGAGGGTGGGGAGGGGATGTGTGATGTAGCTGTGAGCAGCTTCAGCCAGTCCTAAGGAAATCTGGGACAGGGGGGGCAAGGGGAGGAGGTCGTTATGTCCCCAGACGGATCGGCGGTTAGATAGAGGCTTTCCCTCAGGGATGTGAACTGGAGAAGCAGCGGATCAGAGCACTGGCTGCTCTTCCGGAGGATCCCCATTCTGCTGCCAGCTCCCACGTGACTGACTCACAACCATCTAACCCTCCCGTCCCAGGAGACCTGACACCCTCTTCTGACCTGTGAGCTCACGCAAGGTGCACAGACATGCATGTTGTCAGAACACAAATACACACAAAATAAAGTTAAAATGAAAAAGAGCGATTGGGCTTGAACTTCTAATCTTCCTGTTCCTCCTCCCAGACTTGGGTTATAGGCATCCGCTGTCTGCAGTGCTGGGGATGCGCCTGACGAGCTGTGAAAACCGCATCCCAGCTCTCGTGATTTAATGGTCTTTCATTTCTCCTGACCCAGGCCTTCGGTAGTGGCCAGTGACATTTTCTTCCGTCTTCTAGGTGCCAACACGCCCTACTCAGCACAGCCCACCAGCTACGACTATGATGCCCCACTGAGCGAGGCAGGGGACCTCACTGAGAAGTATTTTGCTCTTCGAAATGTCATTCAGAAGGTGAGTCCCTAGAACTCTCCGTGAGAGACTGGTGGCAAGCTTGCCGTGAACTCCTCATAGCTCTGTAGCCGGCTTCCTGCCTGGAACCTTCGTGATGGGGTGGGTGGATGGGGGCATGGACTGTGGTACAGCCATGCTGAGGAAGACCTCATGGGTCTATCAGCAAGGCTCCAGGATGTACCCTTTTCCTGTGAGACCCAGCTTGGGGAACCTAGTCTGAGGAGGGGAGAGCTAAGGAGCCATCCAGGGTGGTTTAGTGACCTAGCATGTACGGCAAGTAGAAGCCAGAAAATGTGTCCTTGTGGTAGCTCAAGTGTGCAGGGAGGAAAATTGGTAAGACAGCACTGTGCAGGGCAGATGCGAGCCATGCAGAGAGGGGTGGGGCGGGGCTGTGTTCTTTTGGGGCCAAGTTTCCGCTATCTGCCTCTGGAACCTCTCCATCCTGCCAGCAGCCAGCCTTTGAAACACCTAAAGTTTTCAGGTGGGGTTTCCTGTCTCTGTGGTGAAAAAAAAAAAAAATGCCCACAGTTTTTTTGCTCAGTCACCTGAGTTTTGAAGTTAAAAAAAAAAAAAAGGTTTTCTGCCTGTAAGTGGTAAAAGTGTCATGTCGTGTAACGTCAGTTTTAAGCATGTCTTGAGATTTGTGTTCGGAAATCTTTTCTTTTGTTTTTGTGGGGTTTCTGTTTGTGTTTTGAGACAGGGTCTCTGCGTACATGAGGTCGGTACTTTGAACCCACAGAGATCTGCCTGCCTCTGCCTCTTGAGAGCAGTGAACCACCACACCTGGCATGGAAAAAAACGTGATATGAACCTTATGTGGTACACGTGTGCAGTCTCCCTTCTGGAGGCGGAGCAAGAGGATCAGGAGTTCAGTCATCCTTGGGTATAGGGTTCAAGGCCAGCCTCGGCTGCCTAAGACAGCGTCTCAAAAAAAAGAGATGTTACCGTACTTTCTAAAACTGTTTGATTCACATTTCTTATGTGAAGGGTGTTTCTCCCTTCCCCACCCCAGTACCTTCCAGCGATAGGTAGGAGAAAAAGAAGGTTAGTGAGGAAACGGGGTGGAGTTCTCTTTAGCTACTTCCTGCTGGTTAGGGTTGTTGGGTTCCTTGGGGCAAGTCTGATCTCCAACTTCTCATCCAACTGCAACAACAGCAACCTGGAGTAGCAGAGGAAAACCCCAGCAGCCTCCTTTCTCAGAGCTCCCCAACACTCTCTGTTTGGGCTCTGGCATTTACTCTCTTTCCAGAGTCCTCAGATTTAAACTATCTGCAGCTGGCAAAGAGCTCCTCTCAGAGCCAGCATGAGGCAAATAGTCTGCTGCTCTGGACCATTTGTCCCACATCCCACACCTGAAACATAACTGAGGTGGGGGTTTTCTGTTTGTTTTTGGTTTGGCTTGGTTTGGTTTGGTATTCTGTTTTTTGAGACAGGGTTTCTCTGTGTAATAGCCCTGACTGTCCTGGACTTGCTTTGTAGAGCAGGCTGGCCTCGGTCTCATGAAGATCCACCTCTCTCTGCCTCCCAAGTGCTGGGATCAAAAGGCCTGTGCTACCACCACCTGGCTGACAACTGAGGTTTGTTTTTTGTTTTTGTTTTTGTTTTAAGATTTATTATTTATTATGTATACATTGTATTGCCTGTATGTGTGCCTGCAGGCCAGAAACGGACACCAGATCTCATGATAGATGGTTATGAGCCACCATGTGGTTGCTGGGAATTGAACTCAGGAACTCTAGAAGAGCAGCCAGGGCTCTTAACCTCTGAGCCATCTCTCCAGCCCACAACTGAGTTTTTAAAGACACCAAAACTTTCCACTACAGAAAGAAAGAAAAAATATATATTCACACCTAAAATTTCTCTTCACTTAAAAACTTTTTTTGAAAGGGGTGTGTGTGTGTGTTCACATGTGTGTAGTAGGTACCTGCGGATGGCAGAAAAGGGCATTAAATCCACTGGACCTGGAGTGACAGGATTGAGGACCACCCTGTGTGGGTTGGTACTGCAAACTGAAAGAGCAGCAAGTATCCTTATCCGCTGGACAGCGTGTCCAGCCCAAGTCATCTTCACTTTTGATACAGATAGATTGGTTTCTACTTGGTATGTGTGTGTATATGTTTGTAAGTAGGTGTGTGTGTCTTCCTCAGTCACTCCCCACCTTATTTTGAGGCAGAGTCTCTCACTGACCCTGGGCTCTCACTGGCCAGGACTCTGTCCATCTCTGGGATCACAGGTATGTGACCCCTCTGCCCTGGTTTTTGTGGGGCTGGGGACTGAACTCAGCTCCTCTTGCTTGCATGGCGAGTATCTGAGCCCCGTGCACAGATTAATTTCAGCTATTTTTTTTTTTATGTAATTTGTCTTCCCCCTTTTCTTGTTTCTCTTCTCTTTATTACTTTCTCTTTGCTTTGTTTGAGGATGTTTCTGTTTTCTTGTTTCCTCCCTCTTGGGGTTGGGAAGTTTTTCTTTCTCTGTGTTTTTGTTTTCTTACCCGGTCAAGTGTGTTATCTATGCCCTTAGAAGAACAGGGCTCCCAAGGCGACTGTATATGCAAAATGAGCAGGATACGGCAGCCAACGCCCAGTGGGAGCCTCCCTGATGCCTTCTGATCACCCTCAGCACCCACCTACCTCTCCTGAGCTAACTGCTGCCCCAACTTCTGTTGCCATCTATTAAAACCACTTGTTTTGAACTTGCTATAAATGGATTCATGTACACCTTAACTCAAGGAGGCAGAAGCAGGAGGATCCCTGTGAGTTTGAGGCCAGCCTGGTCTACAGACCAAGTTTCAGGACAGCCAATACTACATAGAAAAATCCTGTCTCAAAAATCCAGAGAGAGAGAGAGATTCAGAGTCACCCTTGGCTACATAGTAAATTTGGGGCTATCCTGGACTACATGAGACCCTACTTGAAAAAAATAATTTTAAAATGTAATAAGGAGCTGCTGAGATGGTAAAGGCCCTTGTTGTCAACTCAAGTTCAGCCCGCCAGTACCCACAAAACCTAAGCTGGGCATGGTGGCAGATACATGTAATCCCACTTGGGAGGCGGAGGTGAGATCGGGAGTTCAAAGTTATCCTCAGCTACCTTGAGAATTCTCTACTTGGAGTCCTGTTTTAATTAATTTCTTAATTAGTGCCATAGTGGCTGCAGATAATGTTTTAACCCATATAGCTCATTCCTTCGTGGATGATTAAATAGGTATATGTCACAGGTTGTTTTGTCCTAGCTGGTCTTAGCTGCTTGGTACACACAGGCCTCCTGCTGAAGGTAAAGTCTGGACAAAGATTTACAGGCAGAGATGAGAGAGCAGCATGCTGATGGCCAGGGCTGGAGAACTGCCAGAACTCAGGCAGCGTGAGGAAGGAGTCCTGCTTCTAGAATGCCAGGGAAGGAGCCCAACCGTGAAGTGTGGGGAGATGGATGAAGCCAGAGTCAAGTAGAGACGTCTTGCATTCATGTCCTGGGCTAGTGTGACTGACTCGGGGAAGTGAGGGCCGCTGGGAGGGTTGAGCGGAACAGCCGAAGGCTTATGCAGGCTGCAGGAAGAGAGCTCCGGTGACAGTGACGCAGGAAGACCAGTTAGGGACTGTGGTGATGATGGCATGTGAGCACACACCACCAGTCAGACTCAGACCACAGTAGGAAAGTGGAAAGCCGCACGCCGTGGCTCACACCTGTAATCTCCACGCTTGGGAGACTGAGGGTTACCCTGAGGTTGAGATAGTGAGTTCTAGGCCAACCTAAGCTTGCAGCAGTGTGAACTGCTCTTTCCAGGAGGGGCTGGGTGAGGGGAAAGGAAGGCAGGGAGGGTGCAGCCACTCGTGGTTTTCTGTGACAAGTGTGAGGGCAAGAATCAGATGCAAGGCGGCTCAGTGAGTAAAGCATTTTGTGGTCAAGGCTGAGGGCCTGAGTTCGGTTCCCAGTGTTCTCAGATAGCTGTTCCCTGAGCTTCCAGAACTCTGCTTTCTCCATCTCACCAGAGGAGTGTGTGTGTGTGTGTGTGTGTGTGTGTGTGTGTGTGTGTTACACAGGCATGCTGCCGCCTCCCCCTTTCCAAGGATCCCAGTTCAGCACACAGCAACCCTCAGTAGTGGGGTTCAAGGCGTGCCCCCCCCCGAAGGAATGGCTTATTTTAAAACTGTCTGTTTCCCCCAGTGCTGGGGCTCGAACCCAGAGCCTTGCACATCCAGGCAAGCGCTCTCCCACTGAGCAGCATCCCTGGCTTCGCATGGTCTTTCTCATGTAGACATGTAGGCAACCGAGGAGGGGAAGCATCTAGTGAGACGCTCCATGCAGACTTCACCTGACCCCTCCCTCCTCCAGAGTCTCTCCCCGGAGACAGTGTCAAGGGCACCCAGAGCGAAGGGGGACCAGCTCTCCTCTGCTTGGACTCTGGGAAGAAAGGCTTCCCTGGAGGCTGCCTGAGCCCAGGCTCGCTGAGCAAGGTCACGTGGGAGTCTTCAAGGCTTGACAGAACTCCTGACATTTGCATTTCTCTAAGGCATTGTCTTTGGTGTGGGTAAAACTGAACCAGCCCCGGTTAACACTTTGACCATAAAACTGTAGTCGTCCTCTCTCCCGCGTCCTGATGACACAGGCATGGCTTTATTTTTAGGAGCTCTTGAGTGAATCGGTGACCTGTTTAAGCAGTTCGATCCTAACCCTGTGTATATCTGTGTGTGTGAGAGAGAGGGTGTGTGTGTGTGTGTATCTGTGTGTGTGAGAGTGTGTGTGTGTGTATCTGTGTGTGTGAGAGTGTGTGTGTGTATCTGTGTATATATCTGTGTGCGAGAGTGTGTGTGTGAGAGTGTGTGTTTGTGTGTGTGAGAGTGTGTGTGTGTATCTCTTGTGTGAGAGTGTGTTTGTGTGTGTGAGAGTGTGTGACTGTGTGTGTGAGTGTGTGTGTATCTGTGTGTGTGTGTGTGTGTATGAGTATGTGTGTGAGAGTGTGTGTGTGTGTATATATCTCTTGTGTGTGAGAGTGTGTGTGTGTGTGTATATCTCTTGTGTGTGAGAGTGTATGTGTGTGTGTATATCTCTTGTGTGTGAGTGTGTTTGTGTGTGTGTGTGTATCTGTGTGTGTGTGTGAGTGTGTGTGTATCTGTGTGTGTGAGTGTGTGTGTGTGTGTGAGTGTGTGTGTGTGTGTATCTGTGTGTGTGAGAGTGTGTGTGTGTGTGTGTGTGTGTGTGAGAGTGTGTGTGTGTACACGTGTGTACGTTCACACTTGTGAGAGACGGTGGAAGTCAGAAGCGCTGGTCCTCAGCTTCACCTGGTCGTGGAGGATCTTTTGCAGTGTGCCCCTGTGCAGCAGGTCAGCTGTTCCCTGAGAACATCCGGGGACTCTCCCTCTCACTGCAGGGGCGCAGGTGTTACACACGCTTGCTGCTGCTTCCACCCGTACATGGGTCCCGGGTTCCCGATTCAGATCCGCGCATGTCCACAGCCGTCACTTTACCCAGTACGCTGCCTCCCACCTCTCCCTTTGGTGGGAGAGTCCGGTGGGGTTTGGAGGTGGCTGACGGGTAGAACTTATACATGCGTCGTTGACGCAAAGGACCCTGGGGATTCCAAAGGGTGGGCCTGGGGCTAGGAAGACGGCACTTTGGGGGTGAGGCAGGGCTGTGAGAGGAGCGCCTTATCCCCCAGCACGCCCCTTATGTCTAACACCGGACCCCCCAAATGGACCGAACCACCGCAGATGCATGCTGAGTGGGACACAGCCCCCGGTGCCCCTGAGCATGCTCCCCACCTGGGAAATGAGTGCACACCTCAGAGGCTGACTGACTCTGGGAAGTTATTTGCATTTTCTTTTAATTTCCTTTTCTTTGTTGTGGTGCTATGTGTTTGTTTGCTACAGTCTCCCTGTGTAGCCCTGGCTGGCCTAGAATACACTCCATAGACCAGGCTAGCCTCAAACTCCCAAAACTGCCTGCCCTCTGTTTCCCAAGGTTTGGGACTGAAGTCATCTGCTACCATGCCTGGCCTGAGTGTGTGTGTGTGTGTGTGTGCGCGTGTTTATACACTAGCCCACGTGCAAGGCCTGTAAGTTTGTCGTGCATGCATGTGCAAAGGATGGGGCCAACTTCTGGTACCTTCCCTGACCTCCCTCTGGTTTACTGTTGGAGATAGGGTCCCTCACTGCACCGTGAGCTTCCTGCTTGGATGGCTGCCCAGCCACCGGCCTTTCCCTCCTCTCTGGGCAAAGTCACTCATGCGGCTTTCTGGATCTTTAATGTGTGACTTAATACGAGGTTGCCACAGCCTGCCGTGGACTGTTCAAGGCCTGAACAAGGACTGTTCGTATCCACAGCTCATCCCAACACAAACTGCTTTTCTACATAGAATCCGTTAGATGGATGGACGGAGACAGGAGACTAGCGCAGGAAAAGTCAGTTTCCATGGAATCTGCCAGGTTTCCTGGGGAGAGAGAACGGCTCTCTGGGTACCTGAGTATGCGTCACTGACTGGCACAAAGGAGGCTTCGACGGCCAGTGTCAAAGCCATGTCTCAGGTGTAGGTCATGATGGAGAAGCAAAGGATAGGCAGTGAGGCGCTTGTGGACACTTGCGTATTTCTGAAACATTCGTTACCTGGATACGACGTTAGGATTCTGCTAGTGCCAATAAAAAGTTATTAAACAGAATCACGCGTGGTGGTGCACAATTTTAATCCTGGCCCTCGGGAGGCAGAGGCAGGGGGACCTCTGAATTTGAGGCCAGCCTGGTCTACAGAGTGAGTTCCGGGCCAGCCGGAGTTACACAGAGAGACCCTGTCTTGAAAAAAGAAAAAAAAAATTACAGATGGGTGTCTAAAGGTTAACTTTTTTTTTTTCCTCTCCTCTCTTCCCCACTCTGCCTTATAGTTTATAGATATCCCGGAAGGCCTTATCCCTCCATCTACACCCAAGTATGCATACGGAAAAGTTGCCCTGAGAAAGGTAAGACAGGGCACAGGTTGGGAGTGTGGCTCAGTGAGTAGAGCGCTTGCCTGGCATGAGTGGAGCCCTGGGGTATGTCCCCAACACCGTGTAAACCAGTGTGCTGGCACACACCTGTAAGCCCGGCGTTCAGGAGCTGGAGGCAGGAGGATCAGGAGTTCGAGGTCATTGTTGGCTACGGAGTGAGTTAGAAGCTAGCCTGGGCTGCATAAAATTCTATCTCAAAAAGAAGAAAAAAAAAAAAAAAAAAACAAGTCTGATCCTCACTGAGAGTCAGATGGGGAGACACAGTGAGTGGAGGTGTTGTCTCGGGCCAAGGGCTGCTGTTTTCTGAGAGCCGGGCGGAGTGGTTGGCGTTTCTAAGGGAACGGGGAAATGAAAGGTGAGAAGATGCGGATGCAGGCTGACAGGCCGTGGCACAGGAGGAAGAGGGGGTCTTGGTTCGCTGTGGTTCAGTTCTCGGCTCTCAAAGGCAGTGCTGTGGGTGGCTGTGGAGGTGACATCCTACTTCATATTCTGCCCAATGGTGCTTTGTTCCATCATTTGCCCCTTTAACTTTTTCTTTATTTCATTTATTTCTTGGGTTGGGAGATGTGCATACCGTGGTAACTAGATGGAGGCCAGCGAACAACATGAGGGAGTCTGGGGAATGGAACTCGGGTTGTCAGACACGGCGACAAGTGCCCTTCTCTGTGACCCCCCCCTTACAAGTCTTACCCACCCTTTTTTAAATGCGTTCCCCCAGGCCACAGCAATTTTGACATCTCTGCTCTTAAATTAGATCCAAAAATCATATCCCAGTGACTTTTGGAATGCTGGGGCATGGGGGGGGGGAGCTAGAAATTAATCATTAGTAAGAGTTAAGGTGATTTCTTCTGGGGGAAAAGGGGGAGTTACCTAATGGTCGGAAGGAGGGTTGAAGCAAAATCGGCTTGTTTTGACTCTCTGGGTCTTCAGGTTTTTCCCTCACCCCATCCCTTACTCCTATATGCATTCATTCATCAGAAAAGAAGAAAACACGAACAGTCACTTACTTCTTAAGAATCTTGAAATTCTAAAATAGCAACCTAAGTTTTTATCTTTAAGCCAAATGCCAAACAGCGTGGTAGTTTTTTCCACTCGAAGCCTCTCTCCGGCGTCTGGTTGGCTGGCTGGGCTGCTGTAAGAGTTTCCACTGAGAGTGAGATCCTGTGCCTCACTCTACAAAGAGTGTGCTCTCTGATAGGAATCTCTTCTCAGACCTGTCACACTTGAGTCACACCGGGAAAGGGCACTTCCTCACCTATGCAGCTACTCAAGAAAACAGTAAGAACTTCTGTTACATGCTATCAAATAAAATATTAAAACAACAATACCAAAATTGAAAAAAAAACATAAAGAAATACAGCTTGGTGCCACGAAGGAAATCAGCAAGTTGGGCGTGTTGGCTCATGCCTGTAATCCTAGCGCTACGGGGGCTGAGGCAGGAGGATTGCTGTTAAGTTCAAGATCAGCCTGCGCTACAGAGTGAATTTGAGGCTAGCCTGGGCTATCGAGAAAGATGCTATATCCAGAAAACAGGGAGATGGGGTGAGGGTGGAGAGAAACAGATGTGGCTGTAAATCCCAGCACTGGGAAATGGGAGGCACGAGGATCAAATGTTCAGGGCCATCCCCTTGGCTACGTAGAGAGTTCCAGCCTGGGCTACGAGAGACACTAATAAACTCAAAATAAAACACAGAAACCTAGGAGGGAGGGACTCGGCATACAACCTTTTTCAATTCACCTCGGGGCCTTTCTTAAAGAGCTCTGAGCTGTGCTTCAGAATGGGCGCGCTTGAAACTCTCTTTAAGACCACCATCTTACATTTTCATAAGAATTAGGATCAGGGTCACACTGGCTGCTCTTTTTTTCTTAGTTTAGTTCTGTTTTGTTTGACACCCAAGCAGTCCTGGGCGTCCTGGATCTTGATATGTAGACCAGGCTGGCCCAAAGTCACAGACATTTGCCTGCCTTCCAAGTGCTGAGATTAAAGGCGGGTGCCACCCTGCCTGGCTTTGACTGAACTTCTAGAGGATCCAGGTTTGATTTTTGATTTCTAGTGCCTACATGGCAGCTCACAACCCTCTGTGACTCCAGTTCCAGGTTCTGGCAGCCTCTTCTAATCGACGTGGGCACTCACATGTGCACACAGATGGTACACAGACACACACGCAGGCCAGACACCCAAACACATAAAATTAAAAAGGAAAGAGGAGTAGGCTGTAGGGCATGGTTGCACGCACCTTTAATCCAAGCATTTGGGGGACAGGTTAGTCGGATCTCTGTGAGTTCAAGGCCAGCCAGGTCTATGTAGCTAGTCCCAGGCCACCCAAATAAAATAAAACAAAATAAAAAGTTAAGAGCCAGGCCTGGAGCTGCAGCTCAGGGGTAGAGAACTGAGGTGGTTTGTGTGACCCCCGAGTTTGCAGCTGGGGGTGGTGTCTTTAATCCCAACACCTGGGGGGCAGAAGCAGGCAGATCTTTGTGAATTCAAGACCAGAAGGTCTGCAGAGTGAGTTCCAGGCCTCAGAGGAGGGCCTGCTTGGCATGCAGAAAGCCCTGAGTTTGAACCCCAGCAGGACCTAAGGCAGATGTGGCCGCACACTCACAGTGCCCCAGCACTCGGAGAGTCAGAAGAGCAAGGCCACCCTTGGCCACATAGCACCCTAGGCCTGCCTGAGACACATGAGGCCTTGTTTCAGAAAGAAAGCCTTGTTTCAGAAAGCAAGGGAGCGAGTGGGAGAAGAGAGGGAGTGGCGAATAAAATCCAAGGTGATTGAGAAGCCAGTGAAACTTGGACAGTTGAGGCGTACCTCAATGTCTTTGATAAGCCCGACTCCCCCCGCCCCCCAAAAAAAACACACACACCGGGGACAGGACACTGAGTGTGTTTTTGCTTCTTTTCAGTTCAAGACAGTGGCCGAAGCTCTGGGCATCCTGTGTCCCAATGGACCTGTGAAAAGCCTTTATCCCTTGACGTTCGTCCAGGTAAAGCAGGTAGGTCTCCACAGGCAGCTCTGCCTTTCTTCCGCTGGCAATGCACGTGCTTCCGTACTGCCTCCTGGGCGTCGTGATTTTAGTGCTGAGAAATGGAAGTTTCGGGCTGGGATAGGGCTCAGTTGGTAGGGCGCTCTGGCTCTGCTGCTGTGAGCAAAGCTCAGGGTTCCGATCTCCAGCACCTCATAAACCAGGCATGGTGGCATGCCTCTAGTTCCAGCACTTGGGAGATGGAGGTCGGAGGAGAAGGATGTCCACCTCAAGGTCGCTATCAACTCCATGATATTCGAAGCCAACCTGGGCTCTGTAAGATCTTTTTCCTGCTTTGGAAAGAACTTCCGTGTGCTCCGTGCTTGCGTGTGCTTCATTTCCTGGCACCCCTGTGCCTCTGTAGAAGTTTCTCTCAACTTTTTCCCTTACAGGATTTTACCCTATCCGCTTTTCATCTGACTCATCTGTTAGCAATTGCTTTTCCTGCTTTGTGTGTGTGTGTGTAGTGGACTGCTTTTCCCTTTGTAAGCCTCTGTCTGTCTATCTGTGTGTGTGCGTGTGTCTGTCTGTCTGTCTGTGTCTAGTTCTGTGTGTGTATCTATCTGTGCATGTTTGTGTGTGTCTATCTGTCTGTGTCTCTATCTCTGTGTGTGTATCTATCTGTGTATGTGTGTGTGTGTGTGTGTGTGTGTGTGTGTGTCTATCTCTGTGTGTATTTATGTGTGTGTGCGTCTGTCTGTGTCTCTGTCTGTCTGTCTGTGATGACTGGTTCCTCAGAGGCTGAGGACAACACTGACCTGAGCTTCCAGGAGGAGAGGGAAAGCTAATGCTCTCTGCAGACTTGGTTGAGGCCGCCCCTTGCAGGCGACCCGTGTGTGACTGGCCCCCTGGCCTGCAGCCCGTGCCCACCACAGTTAAACTGCACAGAATTGTTGTGTGGGCTTCTCCCAGACCCCAAACCGGAGGCTCAGTGCCCCACCCAGGTCCAGGTCTGAGGACAGCGTCTGCCAGGGGGACTGCAGAATGGCCCCTGGATGTTATTGGCAAGGTCGGCAGAGTGTGGGGCTCAGCTCTCCAGGAACCAACTGTGAGATGGTTGCTGAAACAAGATAGTGTAAAAAGAGCAACTGGCAGCAAATACCACGCTAAGATTAGACTGCAGGACTGTCACCTTCTCCAGACTCCACCGGAAGCCAGGAAGGGGGACTCAGTGACCTAACACCTCAGAAACAGGGCTGAGATGCCAACTAAATGATCCAGTGTGACAAAGGGCCAAGTGACCCGTGGCATGCCCGTGACATCATCCCGGGGCCCGTCCTAGGAGGACATGTCTTCTCGCCTGTGTCCACAGAAAAGGCATTTTACTGACTCCTGTGAGGGAGGAATGGTCTAGGAACAATCTGACCTCTTTGGAATCTGTTGCTGTAAGCCCAGCTGCGATGCCCTCATGAGCGTGTGGGAGGCAGAAGTGAGACGCTAGAGAGCTGGAGGCCAGCCTGAGCTACATAGTAAATTCTAGCCTGGCCTGTGAAATGGTGCTACCTTGTCTCCAAAAAAAAAAAAAGAAGAAGAAAGAAATTAAAAAACAGAAAATCCAGCACAACAACAAAAACCCAGTGAGATCATATAGACTAGATTTTAAAAGAGTTGAGGTGGCTGGAGATGGGTCAGCACTTAAAACCACTGGCTGCTTTTCTAGGGGACCTGGGCTCGGTTCCCAGCACCCACACCGCAGCTCACAGCTGTAGCTCTAGCCCCAGGCATCTAAAACCTCTGGCCTCTGGGCACCTTCATTCGTGTGCACACACACACATAAACATCACATATAACCAGCTGTGGTTATATGTCATCCCAGCACTTGGGGGAGGATGGAGGCAGGAGAATAAGGAGGTCCAGACTGTCCCTGGCTATGTAGTAAACTTGAGGTCAGCCCGGGCTACCCGAGTCCTCGTCTCAGCAATAAGTAAGTATTACTCCTGATTTGGTAGCAAAACCCACCCACCCCCAACTCTCTCTTCGCTGTGAATGGTTTCAGGTTGAGTCTGGTTTTGTACCTTAGGGCAGATTTAGCCCAGGGACCTGGAGAATGTTTTCCTGAGCAGAAGTCAGGTTTGTCTTACATTTGGGGCTTTGCCTGGCTTTAAAAAAAAAAAAAAATGTGTGCATACATTGCCGCTTGCCTGTCTGAGCACTGCCTGCACGCCTGGTTCCCGCAGACGCCTAAAGGAAGCTTCCGATCCCCTGGAACTGGAGTTACAGACTCTCCGAACCCGGGTGCTCTTAACTGCTGAGCCATCTCTCTCGGCCCCTTTAAAAACAAAAACCTCTTATTGCCTTTATTTGTTCGCTTTGCTGGTGTGTATGTGTGTGTGCCACAGCACACCTATGAAGGTGAGAGGCCAGCTTGTGGGAATGGGCTCTCTCCTTCCATCATGTGGGTCGTGGGGATTGAACTCAGGTCGTCAGGCTACGTGGTGGCCAGTACCTTGACCCACTGAGCCGCCTCACCAGCTCTTGATTTCTTTTTGTCTTGAGTTACTGTGATTTCCCTGGGTCACTCCAGGCCGTAACCTCACTCTTGTTTTCCCTGTGGAGCAGAGGGCTCTTCTGTTTTTGAATAGCTCCGCCAGGATCTAAAAAGGTCACCTGGCTGTGGGTGGAGGAAGCTTTTCCTTCCCTACGGTATCCAGAAAGGTGCTTTCATCCAGATCAAGGGCGAGGGAGTTCTCAGTAGCCGAACTCTGAGTAATGCGTTTCTCTCATCTCCTTTCCTCACCAGTATTTTGGGTTTGTGCTTTACCGAACAACGCTCCCTGAAGATTGCAGTAAGTCAACGCCCATTTCCCTCCGTGGGGTCCACGACCGGGCCTATGTCTCCGTGGACGGGGTAAGCATTCTCTTCAAACTCCACATCGAAGCCTTGACAGGGGTGTGTGGAGAGCCTTGTAACACGGCATTTGAGCTCTCCAGCCTGTTGTCCTTGGCAGTGCCCTTGCTTGCCACTGTGGTCACATGCTGTAGACTCCGGGCTGTTTCCCAGCACTCACACTGTAGCAGAGCCTGAGGCCAAGGCCAGCGCTTCCCTCACTGAGCTCAGCACCTCACCCAGGCCTCCTCTGCTCGTAAAGGGCAGCTTGGTACCTGTCACCGCACAAATGTGCTGACCCTGGAGACTCCCTCCGACGTGAGGCATTGCAGTCTAAAGGGATGCTCCTGGCAGTTTTTACTAAGGTCCACCAAGGACTTCATTTCCCAGCAGGATGCAGGTGGATCTTTAAACACCCTTTCCAGCATCTAGTATGCTGGCACGCACCTGCATTCCCGGCTGTCAGAAGGCTGAGGCAGGAGAGCTGCAAGATCCAGATTCATCCCCCGACGTGATGAAACCCAGGGCCTACAGAACAGAAAGGAAGGGATGAGGAGCCCTGGCCTGTGAGTTGGCTCAGCAGGTAGAGGCGCTTGCTGCTGACTCCTGCAAGTTGTGCTCTGATGTCCACGCCTGTGCCTTGGCACTGAGTGTGCGCAGGGACGGTAATGAATAAAGCAATACTAAAAAAGATATCTGCAGCCGTTTGCTCCTCGTCGGAACAGTTACGGGAAAATCTCATGGGACGATTTTCCTAGCCAAGGATTTTTTTCAGAAAATTTTTAGAGTTTGGAGGTTTGGGTGGTAGTTGTTTGTTTGTTTGTTTGTTTGTTTGTTTTTCAAGACAGGATTAAAAATAAAAAAAGACGGGATTTATTTTTGTGTAGCCTTGGCTGTCCTGGACTTGCTCTGTAGACTAGGCTGGCCTTGAACTCACAGAGATCTGCCTGCGTCTGCCTCCCTGAGTGCTGGGATTATAGGTGTGCACCATCGCCCAGCTTTGGTAATTTTTTTTTTTTTTTGAAGAGGTTCTCATGCCAGCCAGGCTGGCCTCAGACTTGCTTTGTATCTAGTGCCAGCCTTGAACTCCTGATCTTCCTGCCTCTGCTCCCCAAATGCTGGGATTACAGGTGTGCATAACTCCTGAATAGTTTAAATTAAAATATTTTCACTCTAGGCTGGGAAGATAGTGCAAGCATGAGTTCAGATCCCCAGCACCCATGTCAAGAACAAAGGAGCAAGGGGCTGGAGAGATGGCTCAGTGGTTAAGGGCATTTGATGCTCTTTCGGAGGACCACATGGAGGAGCACATGGCAATGCACATTTATCTGTAGCTCTAGTTCCAAAAGATCTGTAAACTCTTCTGGCCTCTGTGGACACCAGGCACAGGCATAGTACACAGTCACACACGCAGGCCAACCACTCACCCACATAAATGAAATAGTAAGAAGAAAGAAATCCAGCTGTGGCAGCATGCAGCTGTAATCTCAGTGCTGGGGACCTGGGGACAGGAGGGTTCTTTGGGAGCCTGGCCAGCCAGCCTCGCCTCCTCTGCAGGGTCCGGGTGAGCAGGAGACCTTATCTCAAAGAGGAAGATGGGCTGTTTCTGAAGCTGCCACTGGCCTCTGAACACACACACAATGCCGGGAGCGGGGAGGGCTTTCTCTTGTAACCAACAGATTTTATCCCCGGCAAGCCCCTTAGGCGTGACACTGCCCTTGCCCTTCCCTGGCCTCTCGTTAGTTGTGTCCTGGTAACTTATGGTCAGTGTAACCATAAGTTATTTTTTTTTTAATAACCTTTTTAAAAAGCCAGGAATGGGACTGGGGATTTAGCTCAGTAGTAGAGCCCTGGATTCATGGTGGGGAGTGGGAGTGGAGTGAATGAATGACCAATGGATGGATGGATGAATGAATGAATGGATGAATGAATGAAGCATAGGAATGCACTGTTGATAAGATACCTGCTGTTTTCCCTCACCCGGTTACATAACCTCTGTGGCTAGTGTACCCTAGCAAGTGAGGCGAGCTGACTCCACCTAACTCTGATTTTATCTGTTAGCTGATTTTATCAGCTCTCTGCACGCGTGTGAGGGCCTCTCTCTGTGCCTGACCTGAGCCGTGAGAAGGTGAAGTGACCCTTCTCATACGAGCACCCCCCTGGACCGTCTTGCCTATCTCATTCCTTTAAAAATAAGCTCGGCGTGTGGGAGGTGAGGCAGGAGAGTCACAGGCTCCGGGGAGGCCCACAGGGTGGACGGAAAGAACTGACCTCCACATGCACCATGGCACACATGTATGCACAGACCTGTGGGCGCACATACACGCCCACAAATAACTAAATGTCAAATATACAGCAGGAAAATGCCTGGGCCTAGCATGGTGGTCCACACCTGAAATCCCAGCATTTGTGAGATGGAGTCAGAAAGGTCTCAAATTCAAGGCCATCCTGGGCTATATCGAATGACCTTTTTCCAAGTAGAAAGGAGTTCCTGCTAGAGACATTCCCAGGCAGAGGAGTGTACCCTGAGCTTGTGCAGCCTCCTTCTTATTTGGGAAGACAGGGGTTATGGGAACCTGAGCACATCTGGACTCTCCCTGTAAATCTGATGACACCTCGGGGCAGGAAAAGTGATGTAATGCCAGGTTCACGGGACCCTCAGAGACCACCAGGATACGACTCAATGCAATTGTAAGAGAGCTTTATTACAAGAGCAATCAAACTCAGGACCCAAGTCTTACTGACGCAGAAGTAGAGAAGTGGGACCCCAAGCTCTGAGTGAACAGGATTTTTAAAGGGGAAGTCTACGAGCAGGGGGTTTCCATGGCAGCAAGCAGGGGGGCACAAGCCTTGGCATTACAGAATTGGGTGAAGTTTAGCAGGGCGGTGACCTTTTCTGAGGCACACAATCACAATGGCTAAGGCATATAATCACAATGGCTATTTTTCCAAACCACATCTGAAACATTGGGGAGAATTTTCCCACCCGATTTCCAACCGATTCCCATTGATTATTGCCAGGGAGTTTGTCTCTATTTTCTATGAAGCATTTATTCTGTATTATTTCCTGGAGGCTGTGGCTAGGAGAGTTAACTTTGTTCTCTGACAGGTGTACATTCTGTGATATTTTCTGGTACCTGAATTCAGCTCTCAGTCAAGATGGCTCTTTATTTTAAAATGGAGTCACCCAGGCTAACTACACCCAGGCTAACTTAAGCTCTCCAGTGACAGATTAGCTGTACACATGGCTCTTTCGCTCTGGTCTAACCCTTCGTTCAGCCTTTGGCTTTAACTCACAGGTGCCCCAAGGAATCCTCTCGAGAGACCATGTGACCACTCTGAACGTACAGGGCAAAGCTGGGGCCTCTCTGGACATTCTGGTGGAGAACATGGGGCGCGTGAACTATGGCCCAAACCTCAGAGACTCTAAGGTAGGACCCCGACAGGGTAAGCTGTGCCTGATAACAGCAGTGACACTGTACGGGCTTAGCCCGAATCTTACATGTCGGTGACTCTCAGGCGGGACGCTGTACGGGGGAAGCCTGTGCCTGAGAGGCTGAAAGAAATTCTGTTCTTGCATTCAATACTCAATGCAAGCATTTTTGCTTTCTGCTTCCATTTATACAGAAACAAATTTGAATACTTCTATTTCTGTTTAAGGAATACAGTTTAATATTTACTTTTTTTTTTTTTTTCTTTTTTTGGAGACACGATCTCTCTGTGTAGCCCTGGCTGTCTTGGAACTCCCTATACAGGCCAGGCTGGCCTCAGACTCAGGGATCCACCTGCCTCTGTCAAGCGCTGGGACTAAAGGTGTGCACCACCACATTCAGTCTACACCTTAGCGTCTGAACTTTTTAAACATTTTGTTTATTCTCATTCTCTCTTTCTCTCTCTCTCTCTCTCTCTTTCCCTCCCTCCCTGTCTTTTTTAGGGGCACATTCTCAAGTAGTCCAGGCTAGCCGTGAACTCACTGTGACTGTGACTTTTTTATCTTTCTGCTTCCACCTCCCAAGTGCTGGGCTCACAACCGTGTGCCCCCATCCTGTTTATGCAATGCTGGGGCTTGAATTCAGGGCCTCTTGCACACTAGGCAAGCACCCTGCCAGCTGAGCTACATTCCCTAGCCCTTAAAGCATTGAGATATGATACATATATAGAGAGATGTATGCATGTATGCATATACATGTGTCTATTCATACACACACATATGTGTGTATGCATATATGTATGCACTCATTCTGAGGGATCTCCACAAACCAGCTGTCACAGAGCCTGCAGACTTCACTGAGCCTAGAAGATGCGTTTCCTTTTCCTCCACAGACCATGAGGACCTTGAGCTCTGCAAGCAGAACCCTCCCCTCGTGTCTGAGCTCAGTCATCTTGTGGAGAGAAACGGAAGCCGCTCCACCGTGCTCTTCCTCTGCTTTGAAAACCCACCCAGCTCATCAGAGCGTTCCTACCCGTCTGAGTCAGGGTGGCATCTGGTGGGCTCTGCTGTGCAGGCTTGGATGGTGGCCTGCAGCAAACTCTGCTGTAGAAGGCCCCTTTGCTGCTGCCCTACCACTGGCCTGTAGATTATTCTCTGTCCAGTCACAATGTGGTGTTCTAACCAGTATTTCTAGATAATTGAGTAACTTTATATTACCGGGTGTGGTGGTGCAGGCCTGTAATCCCAGCACTCAGGGAGGCAGAGGCAGGCTGATCTCTGTGAGTTCAAGGCCAGCCTGGTCTACAAAGCAAGTCCAGGACAGCCAATACTACACAGAGAAACCCTGTCTCAAAAGAAACCCAAACAAACCAAAAACAACTTTATTTTAATCTGGGTTTTTGTTTTGTTTAATTTGTTTAAGAAAAAGCCTCTCAGGCCAGGCTGGGCTGAAACTCACTATGTAGGTATGTCCTTGAACTCCTGAGCCTCCTGCCTGCGTCTCACAAGTGCTAGGTCTGTGGGCATGTTCCAACACACCCAGTTTATGCAGCAGAGTCAGAACATGAGCTAGATTCCACAGACTTCCACACGAATGGTCCTCTCAGCTGGGCAGGTGCCTGGCTGCTCTGATGGGGTGAGGGGCAGAGGCCACCCCTGCCGTCTGCATTGGGGTGAATATTCCTAGATTTCCCTCTTTACTGATTCTCCCCTTCATTTGTCCCCCATTCTAGCAATTTCTGAAGACAGGGGGATTTGGGCTCCCGTTTTTCCCTCAGAGAGCTGTAACAGACAGTAGGATGACATTGTCATGACGCTAAAGTGAGCACAGGGCCACACCTCTCTCTGTCCAAAGAGTTGCTCTTACCAGAGTAGTTAGGGGCAGAGCCTGAGCACCAGCTGCCTGAAAAGCAGCAATCCAGATCCAGACAAGGGACAGCGAAAAGCAGAAAGATTTATTCAGTGTGGCCACTTTGGGAAAAGAAAGAAGTCCAGTGACATCCCCAAACCACTCCACTCTAACCCCAGTCCATCCTTGGGTTCAGGTTTAAACAGAAGGCTAGAGATCCTCCAGCAGTCCTTCCCATCACCGACCCCTCCCTGCCTCAGCTCCAGTCTCTCCAGCGGGCGCTCTAATACATGGTCAGACATGGTGACATGGTGACATCACTTCCTGGGAGACAAGCTTCCCCTCCAGCTGAGACTAGGTCTTGGCCTTTCTCTCCCAGCATGACATTTCTGGGACATTCCAATTTCTTGTGTTCCATCATCTCAATAGCCTGCCAGCCAAGCGGAGGGGTGCAGATGTCTCTTTAGAATATCTTCGTGCTGGGCTGGAGGGGTGGCTCAAGGGTTAAGAGGACACACGTTTGTACCAGAACACCCACATTGGGCAGCTCACAACTGCCTGTAACTCCAGCTCCAGGGGATCCAATGCAAGAAGATGCCCTCTTTTGCATGGTACCACATGCGTGTATACACACACATCACATGCCACAAATAAAAATAAATTTTTTAAACTAAAAAAAAAAAAAAAAAGAGCCAGCCAGGCATGATGGCACACTCCTTTAATCCCAGCACTCTAGGATACCTCCTAGGCAGGCAGATCTCTGTGAGTTCAAGGTCAGCCCGGTCTACAGACTGAATTCCAGGACAGCCAGGACTACACAGAGAAACCTTGTCTTGAAAAACCAAAATGAAAAAAACCTTTTTTTTTTTTTTTTTTTTTTTTTAAAGAATATCTTCGTTCCTACCAGGACAGTCAGGACAGTGGGTTAGACTGAGCCCCTGGCCTGAGCGATGTCTCCTGGCTGTACACACAGCTGAGTCATTTCTGCTTCTTCTCCCAGGGATTCAGGGACATCCATGACTCCCTTCAGTGCCTGCTGTCTCATGGGCCTGTGTTTTCCTTTCACAGGGTTTGGTGTCTAACGTGACCCTCAACGGCACCATCCTTACCAACTGGACAATCTTCCCACTGGACACCGAGACTGCGGGACGAAGCCACCTTGCAGCCTGGGAAGCCTGTGGTGAGGGCCGCCATGACGAAGGCCCCCTCCTTTCAAATTACACACTCCCCACCTTTTACGTGGGCAACTTCTCCATTCCCTCAGGCATCCCAGACCTGCCCCAGGACACTTTCATCCAGTTCCCTGGATGGGTCAAGGTATGCATCTTCATGGGTTCAGGCCTCAAGCGTTTGCCTCTTAGTATCTGAGAGGGAATCAAAAGGCTGCTAAAGGGATGCTCTGTAGGGGGGGAGAGGGTATCTTACCGGGTCACACTCGGGAGCAGAACTGTGGTAGATGTCAGGGCCCATCGTCCAGCTTGGAGGTGTCCGTGTCTCTTCTGTTTTCTTTGACTGACAGCTTTCTTCAGTGAACAACAGGAAGAACTAGGACATATTTATTTTTACTGCATTGACTGGTGTGTCCATTGGCATGTGTGTTCGAATGTGCCTGCCACGGCATACATGTGGAGGCGAGAGCCATGGGAGTCATCTTTCTCCCTCCACCGTGTGGCTCCTATGGATTGAACTCTGGTCACTAGGCGTGTTAGCAGGCCAGAGTCATCTCTGCCATCCCCAGGGCCTCTTCAGATGCTGCTGATGAAGGGAAAAATTTTTTTGTCTGCAAAGGGTCTCATGTCGCCCAGGTTAGCCTTGAATTTGCTATGTAGCCAAGAAGGACCTTGAAATCCTGCTGTTCCTGTCTCTGCTTCAGCTATATACCTTCATAGCTGACTTTTCAAAAGACATCAGCTCACGGTCCCAAAGAAAACAGTGTTCATATCATATAGCTAACAAAGGACCTCACTCTAGATTGTATGTGCTTATGCTTACCACTAAGTTAGAGGAAAAAAAAACCCAAAAGTTAGGGGAGCTGAAGATGGCAGAGGAGCAAAGTTTGGTTCTCAGTATCCACGTGGTAGATCTTAACTGTCTGTGCACATACATATATGCACATAGCATAAATATATACATATATACATACATATATATATATATATATATATATATATATATATATATATATATATATATATGCAGGCAACACACCATACAACAAAAAAAGATCTTGTGAAAACTGGATAAAGAAATTGAACAGCTACTGCACAGAGAAAGTAAGCAAATGGGCAATAAATACATTAAAAGTTCTAAGTGCCAAGGGGGTGGGAGGGTGGGAGGGGCAATCAGAGTGCCAAATAAATTGATCATTGAAAAAAAAATGCAGGTTAAATCAGTATAATATAAGGCCCGGTGTGGTGACACACACTGGCACAAGCAGTCTTTGAGAAGTTGAAGACAGGAGAATCAGAAATTCAAAGTCATCCTCCAGTACAACCTAGTGTTGGAAAGCAGATGATAACAAGTTTAGGAGACTAGCGATGACAAGGCAGGGTTTCATATACAGTTGTACAGAAAGAGACGCAAGTGCGGAGAGTAATGCAAAAACATCCGGGTGCTAATTCATCCCCAGATCATGAGAAATTCCTGTCCTCTCTTCCCATAGGCCAGGACAGCCCTCTTCCCTAATTCCCCACCACGTTGTTTTGTGCACAAAGCTTTATCTAACGAACACTTTGGGGCTCACAACTGCCTGCTTCCCTGATCTTGGGCTCAGTCAGTAGCCGACTGCAGTAACTTTCTGGTTCTCGGTGTTCTGGGACAGCCAGTGCTAACTGCCAGCTGCAGGAGAGAGGGCCTGGGCGAGCACCTCCTGCTTGTTTGGGACTCTGATGAGCTCAAAGCTCACCTCTCACCATAACAACTTATTTGCTTTGTTTCTGTTTCTTCGAGACGGGGAACGGTTCCTTAACAGCAGCAAGTTTAGACCAGCCTGGGCTGCAGGAGAAACTGTCTCAAAACAAACAAAAATCCAAGAGCCATTGGCGCATTTGACAAGTGCTGCCCATTTCTCCCCCTCCCCCCAACCCCCACCTCCCTGGAAGTGATCCACCATTGGCCTCTCGGCTGAGCCATCATATACCAAGCACAGTGAGGCTTCTGGTGTGGCTTCTGGTCACTGCCATATTCTCCTCAGTCTAAGCTCTGCCTGCCTAGAAAGCCTGGTCCTTCTCTGCCCTGTCCCTGACAGGGTCTCATCCTCCCTGACAGGTGTCACTGCTGTTTCCTGGACTTCCTGTCAGACCCCCTCTACCCTCACTTCCTGCCCTGTGGTCTCTAGAAGGAAGGTTCAGTTCTGCCTGCCTTCTTCCCCGAAGCCAAAACCCCGTTCTCACTTTCTCTGCCCATGATTCACCAGCCTTTTCTTCTCCCTTAAGGCAAAGAAGCCGTATCTGGGGGCTCTAGGGCCTGGGAACAGGAGGTGCAGCCCTGTCTCCAGAGGTGCTTCCCCTTCAACTAGCAGGGGACTCTCTGCCCCACAAGCCACCCTTGGTTTCTCCCCTGCCGAGTAGAACCTAAAGTGAGAAAGGAAGCCAGGAAGGATGCTTTGGCCATCAGAGGTGGCTTGGTTTGCTTGTGTGGGCCACCAAGCCAGGCCTTGTGCACTTTGCCAATCCTCTCCCAGCTGTCATGCAGCAGGATATCCTCTCGTTAGCACAAAATCTCTGGCTTTGGCAGCTCAGCCTAGCAGAGGTGGCCACACACGGCATTGTGACGGCTAAAAAGACAAAGAGCCTGGGGTATAGCTTGGTGGAGCGCTTGCTTAGTGTACATGGGCGCAGTCCTGAGCACCACACAAAACTAGGCGAGGTGGTGCCGAGCAGCCCCAGAAGGTGGGAGGAGGATCAGAAGCTCGAGGTCATCTTCAGCCACATAGCAAGTTCCAGGCCAGCCTGGACTACAAGGACGCTTGGGTTGACTCCTGGCCTGCATGTGTGTACACACTTCAGGAGCTGTCCTCCTTGTTTCTGTTTTGCTTGTTTGATTTTTGTTTCACTTTGTTCATCATCACTGTCCGTGTGTGGGTGAGGTGTGTGTGAGAGTGTGGATATGGCAACCACAGGCGACTTTCTAGCACCGGTTCCCTTCTTCCACTTTGGATTCCAGGGATCACACCCAGCTCTCCAGGCTTTCACAGCAAGCCCCTTTACTTGTGAGTCAGCTTGCCTGATCCCCTCCCTGGGACCTGGGGCTTTCAGATCCCCCTAGGCTGACTGGGTCCCCTCGTCTCCACCTCCCCACACTGGCATTATAAGCATATCCCAACACACCAGGCTTCTTATGTGGGTTCTGGGGATGGAACTCAGGACCTTGTAATTGGGGGATAAATGCTTTATGGACCAAGATACATCGCCAGCCTCAGCATTTGGTATGCCCCAAGGCCCCACAAAAAGGTAGGCAGCTGGGGGTTGAGGGAGAGGGGGTCCAAGAAGGAGTAACAAGTGCAGGTTTCTAGAGAGTCACATTTAGGTTACTATACAATGTTGTCTTGGGTTTTTATTGCTGTGATAAAACCTCCCAACCAAAGGCAACATGGAGAGGAAAGGGTTTATTTTACTTTATACTTCCAGGTAACAGCCTGTCCCTGAGAGAAGTCAGGGCAGGAGCCTGGAGGCTGGAGCTGATGCAGAGGCCGTGGAGGGGTGCTGCTTACTGGCCTGCTCCTCATGGCTTGCTCAACCTGCTTTCCTATAGAAGCCAGGACTGCTAGCCCAGAGGTGGCACCACCCACCATGGGTTAGGCCCTTCCCCTCTGCTATGGGCCATTCCGAGGAAGGCGTTCGCTCAGTTGAGCTTCCCCCTTCCCAGATAACCCTGGCTTGTATGAGGTTTACAGAACATCCAACCAAGACAATGGGTGTAGCGTTTTGGTGGCTCTCATGTTACGTCTTTAAAGGCTGCTAAGGACATTAGCCCTTAAGGGGGGCGGGCAGCAGCCTTCCACAGAGCACCAAAGGCCACAGAGAGCTTGTGTCTTCCCCTGGGCCTGGCCCCAGGTTTGCACTCCGCACGGCCAGTCTCACTCACACTTAGCATTTCCGTGCCTGGAAAGATCACTCTCACAGTACCCACAAGTGTGTGAGCAGAGGTCCGCAATGGTGTCATCCATGATTATCGACAGGAGGTGATGGGCCCAAAGTGCATCTGATAACACTTCGGTCATCCGTGCAGTGAGACCATCTGGCCATAAAAAAGAAAGTAAAAAAATGTGATACACATTATAACACGGGAACCTTCAACCTCACGCTAGCCTGGCATGCCAGCTCACCCTGGCACTCAGGAGGCGGCACAAACAGACACAGGTGGATCCTGGGGGTTTTCTGGACAGTCAGCGCAGCGGCTTCAGGGTCTGTGGAGAGGCTGCTCCAGAGGATAGGTGAAGAGTGATGGAGAGGGCTGGGGAGGTGGCCCAGTGGTTAAGAGCTCTCGCTCCTGCAGAGGACCCAGGTTCTGTTCCCAGCACCCACATGGTGGCTCACAACCATCTGCAGCTCTAGTTCCAGGAAATCTGATGCCCGCTTCTGAGCTCCAGGGGCATCAAGCAGGACGTGGTGCACAGACATGGATTCAGGCAAAAGAAATGAAATGAAATAATAGTAATAAAATAGCCAAGGAAGGCGCCCACACTTCTGGTCTCCACATCACAAACAGGCAAACGCCTCCATGCACCCCTCCATAAACACAAATAAAGCACCCCTCTTCCAGGCCTCACCCTGTGCTGAGGGAGGGACACTTCCTCGGATGGCATGGGGGAAGAGGAAGGGTCTGACCAGGTGACGCTGAGGCCTGAGCAGCTCTCACTGGCCCTCTGTCTTCCTCCTCCACCGAGGGCCACTTGGCTTCCTTCTCCATTTGTTACAAAGGAACTAACTTGATTTAGTGAATGAGCTCGCTGATGAATGCGATTCGTGAGATAAAAGCAGCACTTCTGATTACTCTGGCTTTTCTGGGGTTGGATGTGGCTTTCTGGTTAAGCCAGTGAGCTGGGCAGATTTCGGTGGTGAGGGGTCAGGCATGCCTGCTCCGTCCACACAGGTCAGCACCCAGTCTGCACCATGCCCTGGCTGACTGGAGACTCCCTCATAGAGATGTGTTCTCCGGGACTTTGGGGATGGGTCAGAATGTGAGTCATGCCGTGAAGCGTCCTGTTGTGCTGAGACAGTGGCGTCTGTTCTGCTCACCTCCGACTGAAATGAGTTGGATACACCTTCCATTACAATATTATGTCAAGCTGTTCGGGGTGCAATCCCAACAGAGGCAGGCAGAACTCTGTGGGTTCAAAGCCAGCCTGGTCTACCTGGTCTAACACAGCTAGGGGTATGTAGAGAAACCCTGTCTCAAAAACAACAACAACAATGATATATACATTATGCCATGGGCCAGGTGTGGTAATGTATGCTTTTGATCCCAGCTTTCAGGAAGCAGAGAGATTTCTATGAGTTTGAGGTCAGCCTGGTCTTCATAATGAGTTCCAGGCCAGCCAAGGTTATACAGTGAGACCTTGTTTCAATGTATATATCATAGCTAGAAATAGTTCAGTGGTAGATCACTTGCCTAGTATGCATAAGGTCTTGGGTTCAATTCCCTGCACCATAAAAGAAATAAAAATAAAAATACTATTCAGTCTTCTCCTGATTCTAACCTTTCTTAGCAAGTGTGTGAGAGAACAGGATGGAAAGGGCGAGAAAGGCCTGCTAAGGCCACAAAAGCTTTGAAGAACTAAGACTCCAAATGAAATACTTTTTAAACGGAACGGGAGGGAGCTGGGAGCTGAGCGCAGGGCTCCCTGCACGGCAGGAAAGCACTGTACCTAGCACTTTAAATTCATCTGTTCTGAGGGGAAGGGCGGTATGGGTGTAGTGGAAGTTAGAGGACAACTTGTGAGCCCTCTCCTCCCACCACATGGATCTCAGGGATCAAAGTCAAGTCACCAGGCTTGGTGGCAAGTGCCTTTATCCGCTGAGCCATCACACCAGCCTCAAACGTTTCTTTATGAAACAGAAGTAATCTTGCATTCAAGGTATTTAGAAAAGGGAGGGAGCGCCTGGGCTGTGCCACATAAACTGAGCATGCTGGCTGGCACATACCTGTAATCCCAGCGAGTGGACTGCTAATGGTGGCACACGCCTTTAATCCCGCTGCTTTGGAGGCAGAGAGAGGCTGAGCGCTGAGTTCAAGACCAGCCTGGTGTATAGAGTGAGTTCTAAGGCAGCCAGGGCTACACGGAGAAACAGCCTCACAGCTGTGTGTAACTCCAGTTCCAGGGGATCTGGCACCCTTCTCTGGCCTCCCTGGGCTCCTGAGTGTAGACAGTATACATAAACACACACACATCGATAAATAAATCTTGTTTGTACTTATTTATTTTGGTGTTGTGAGGCAGGCTCTCACTAGGTAGCCTCGGCAGGCTTGGAACTCATAACGATCTTCCTGCCTCTGCGCTGGGGTTCTAGGCATGTGCTACCCCATCCAGCCAGATAAATATTTATGGTAAGGTTAAGGAGCTAGCTCGCTGGTAACAGTGCTTGCTGTGCGTGACAAGGATGTACCTTCAAGCCCTAGCACAGGTGTGAAAGCTGGGAAAGGTGGCGGTGCTTGCTTGTAACCTGAGCTCTGGAGAAGCGGAGAGGGCCAGACCCCTGGAGTTTGCTGGCCCGTTAGCCTGTCCTAACTGAAAAGCCTAGCTACCAGTGAGCAGTCCTGTCTTGAACGTGGTGAAGAGCCCTTGACGTCACTCACAGAGTACTGGCAGACTGTCGTTTCTGCTGCTGGTCTCCCCCAGGCATGACTGGCTGTTGGCTGGCTTTGAGCTGGAAGACCATCGGGGCCTGTCATCCTACAGGCTGTCCCTATGGTGCCTGGCAAGGGTCAAAGGGCTGCAGGTGAGGCCGTTGCACAGCGCCTCGGCCATGTGTCTGTGTCAGTGCCTCCAGAGCCTCTGTCCATCCACCTGGAATGGTACCTGGAAACTCATTGCCTTTGCCTGATCTGCAACTGTGCTAACCCTACAAGGTCATTTTTTAAATCTAACTCGTGGTTTCTACTCACAAACCCTGTGAACCTGGAAACTAGGTAATTGGGCTTCTCCTAGCAAGCATGTTGACTCCAGGTGAAGTGGCTGCGCTATCATTCTTAGCACACAGACTTTATTTTACTCTGTGTGTGTGAGAGAGGGGTGGAGGGAGAGAGAGGGAGAGAACATGATAGTTCACGTGTTTGTGTGTGCCTGTGCCCTCACCATAGGCCGCTGTGGGGTCCTGTTCCTGATCTTTTATGCTCTCTTTTACTTCTTGGTCCTCAGGTGAGTCATTGTGCTCAGCCATTCATGCCTTTTAAAAATTTCTGTGTATGAGTGTTTATCTGCATGTATGTATGTTCACCACACACATACGTAGCCCATGGAGGCCAGAAGAGGGTGTTGGAGCCTTTGGAATTGCAGGCAGTTGTGAGCTGCCATGTGGGTACTGGGAACAAAGCCAAGATGCTCCCCAAGAACAGGAATGCTGCTCTGTCTACGTTAGCCCTGGCTATTCTGGAACTCACAGAAATCCACTTCCGCCTCCCATGTTCTGGGGCTAAAGGTGTGTGCCACCACTAGCCTTTTAACCTTTAACCTTGAGAACTGACCTCTGTGTTTCTCGATTTGAGCCCTCCAAGCACCCAGATTTCCTTTTAGTGTGATGTATTTGCCCTCTTGTTGTTTTTGGTTGTTTTTTAGACAGGGCCTCACTATGCTGCCTGGCTGTGTGGGAACTCGCTCTGTTCCCACAAGGCTGATCTTAAACTCAGAGATCCACCTGTCTCTACTTCCCAAACACCAAGACTGAAAATGTGTAACACCTGATCAGCCTATTTTCACTTTTACAGGAACCTCTGAAAATCTTAAAATAGTATTGAGGGCTGGGCATGGTGACGCACGCCTCTAATCCCAGCGCTCAGGAGGCAGAAGCAGGCAAATCTCTGAGTTCCAGGCCAGCCTGCTCTACAGATTGAGATCCTCTCTCAAAAAACAAACAAACAAACAAAAAAGCAAAAGACAGTATTGTGAGTTTCACTCTAGGGTCTGGAGAGATGGCACAGAGGTTAAGAGCATTGGCTGCTCTTCCCGAGGACCCAAGTTCAATTCCCAGCAACCCGTGGTAGCTCGCAACTGTGTGTAACTCTAGTACGGGGGGAACTGACTCTGTAGCACAGACAGACTTGCAGGCAAAACACCAGTGCACATGAAATGAAAATAAATTAATTAAAAAAGAAAGAACGCTTCACTCTAGATTCTCCTGAGAAGACTGACCTTATCCAGGTAAGACAGACAGACAGACATGCATTCGAGTGTGCAGATCTATGTGATCAGCTGAGAAGTAGGTCAGGCACTTCCAGGAACTTCAGCTGGCACCTTAGTGTTAAGAGCAGAGGGCAGGAGTGTGGGCCGGGGTCAAGATGGTCAGAGATAGTCGGGTGGGGCTGCCATGGGACACCCCCAGCCCCCTGAAGTCACCTCCTTAACAGAAACCTTTGGGTTTACCAAGAATAATTTCAGCATATATTTTTTTTTTCTTTTTGGTCTTTAGTAGCAGGATTTCACACTGTTGCCTAGACCAGCCAAGCATGCTAAGCAAAAGTCCTTCTACTGAGCTATAATTCTCAGCTCTTTGAACATAAATTTTATTATTTCTTTTTTATTTTAGACAGGATTTCTTTGTAGTATGACAGCCAGGGCTATGTAGAGAAGCCCTGTCTCAATAAATAAATGAATAATGAGTGGGTTTGTAAAACTAACCGTAAATAAAGCCTTTAAAACTTTTAAGTGGGGCCTAGAAAGATGGCTCAGTGGTGTTCTTCCAAAGGTCATGAGTTCAGTTCCCAGCAACCACAGGGTGGCTCACAACCATCTATAATGTGAACTGATTCCCTCTTCTGGCAGGTGTATAAAACTTTTAAGTGGAAGCCTGGCATGGTGGCCCATACCTATAACCCCAGCTCTGTGGAGGCAGAGGCAGGAGGACCGCAAATTCAGGCAAATACAAGGCCAGCCTGTCTATACAGCAAGTTCAAGTAAATAAGTCTTAGGAAAAAACTCTTAACTGAAGAGTGGAGGACTGTGAGGAAACCATTTAGTGGGGCTCTGGGTCACCTCCGCGCCGGATCTTTTTCTTTGATTGTTTGTATTTTCGATTATTAAAGCTTTCCTTGTTGTATATGAGTGTTTGGCCTTTATGGGTGTACACCACATGTGTGCCTGGTTCCCACGGAGGTCAGGAGACGAGGGGTCCCCAGATCTGAAGTTACTGATAACTGTGAGCTCGCGGGCGGATGCTGGGAGCCGAACCGAGGTCTCTTGCAGGGAACCAGGTGCCCTTAACTGCTGAGCCGTCTCTCCAGCCCCTCCTCACAGTATCCTGTCTCAGCCAGAATGATCAGCAAATACCATATAGATATTGAATTTTTTTTATGTAATATGTAAGTAGTACATGCACTTTGTACAATAATGTGTGTGTTCCTGTGTATTTGTGTTTTTTTCCTGGGGTGAGTGCAGGATTACATCCAAACAACACGAACAGGGTCTTTCTTTTGTAGGGGGCCTATGCTGTACCCCCAAGTGATTGACAGACCAGTCATCAAACAAATGACAGCACTCGGGGAGGCAGAAGCAGGCGGATCCCTGTGAGTTCGATGCCTTGAGGTGGGGAAGTGTGGTCTGGTGAGATCGCAGGCTTTTCACCGACCTCAGTCCTGTCTTTAGTCAGTGAGCCCTTTATGTTTAAATCTGGTTCAAAATGAAAATTAGGCCCATGAGATGGCTCAGTGGGTTAGGTGGTTGCCACCAAGCATGGGGATCTTTGCGACCCACGTGGCAGAAGGAACGAACTGACCCCTATGGGTTGTCCTCTGGCCACAATTTGTGCCATCTCTCTCTCTCTCTCTCTCTCTCTCTCTCACACACACACACACACACACACACACACACGTAATATATTTTTAAAAGAGGTAGACACTATTTTAAAAGCTGAAAAACATTCTCCTTTGCACTCCTGTTCCACCTGCTGTGACCCTGCTGTTCTGTTCTGCCATAAGAAAGGTGAGCATTTGTGACTCTAACTCAGGCACAGAACAGACATGCTGGGCTGGGGCCGGGGCTTGGTTGGCGAGTGCTTATGTAACATGCATGAAACCCTGGGTTCACTCTCCAGCACTCCCTGAGCCAGGTGTTTGGTGGTCCAGCACTCTGGAGGTGGAGGCCGGAGGGTCATGTTCAAGGTCAACCTCAAGTATAGTGAATTTGAAGCCATTCTGGGCTCCATGAAACTGAGCCTGTCTCAGGAAAAAAGCTCCTGGCAGTGGTGGCACACACCTTTAATCCCAGCACTCAAGAGGCAGAGGCAGGCTGAGTCCAAGTTGGAAACCAGCCTGGTCTACAGAGCAAGTTCCAGGACAGCCAGGGCTGTACAGAGAAACCTTGTCCTGGGGGAAAAATAAAAATAAAAAAGTCAAAACAATCATGTTGATAGTACTACTGTTAGCAGCCCCCAAACCGGAAACACCGAAGTACCCATTTCAGCAGCAAAGCCGTAAATAACCATCAGCATATTGGGGTTGGGAATGTAGCTTCGAGGTAGCATGCTCAGGCTCTGCTTTCTTCCCTAACACTGAAGAAAAAGTCAGGATTGATATATTAGTCAGGTTCGGTGGCACATGCCTGTAATCCCAGCATACAAGAAGCCAAAGTAGAAAGATCATGAACTTGAGGCTATCCTGGGCTACATTAAACACACACACACACACACACACACCATCCTGCCCCAGAAAACAATTGGTAAATTGATGTCATTGACTGCTATGCGATGTTTAAAATGGTCCTGCCTGTGTACACTGTGTGTGTGTGTGTGTGTGTGTGTGTGTGTGTGTGTGTGTGAATGCGTGTGGTATGTGCGCACACGTGTGCTGTGCTCCTGTATACAGGCATGGAGGAGTGTAGGGATGCAGCCTTGATGTCCACCTTACTCCCTGACACAGGGTCTCCCCGAGCCAGAGCTGGGCTGGAGGCCGTCAAGCCCCAGTGATCCTGTCTCTGCTCCCACAGCACCAGCGGTGCAGGCGTTGCCGGCACCTGGCTCTTTCACGTGGCCGCTGGGGATTTGAACTTGGATCCTCATGCTTGCCCAGCCTAGTTCTCACCGCCTATGCCATGTTCCCAGCCCGTCTGTGTACACATGTAGTTAAAAATGAGTCAGAACCGATGCATGGCAAATGAAACCGGGAGCTGGGCTCTAAGACCGTGAAAACGGGGCTCTGGCCGAGATGGAGCTGATAAGCCCGGGTAAAACTGTTACGGTTTATGCCTTTTAGGACAGAGGGAGATAACAGATCCCATGGTTAAAAACGAGTAAAGTGGTTCTGAGAACTCCGAAACTGCCACCCTTTTCTAAATGACTTCATCCACAGACAGGCCGTTTTGAGTCGCTGACCTCCTTCTGTGGCCGCAAAGGGTCGAGCGAGCTTTTGTTTGAGGGTTGTGAGGGGCGTTCGCAGCCACCTGGAGCACGGTTCCCCCACCCCTTGCCAGGCACGGGCTGACCACCAGAAACGTGCTGTAGTCCAGAAGCTGGCCTCAAATTCACGACCAGCCCCCTGCCGCCGCCTCCCGAGGGCTGGCTGAAATGGCTGCACCCACCCCGCGCACCCTCCCTCGCAGCCTGAGTCGCTTTGGGGACCATTTTCACACTATCGACTCTGAGTTTTCATTGACTCTGGGATGTGAAAGCCCTCCTGAACTCTGATGGCTAGCAAGTGGCAGGAATCAGATGGGAGGCCGGGAAGACATTTAGGTGGACTGGAATAAAGCCTCTGTAATCTCAGCCCTTCTGAGGCAGAGGCAAGAGGATTATCTGGACTATATAGTGAGTTCAGGCCAGTCTTTGCTACACAGAAATACTATGCAAATATTAATTAATAGTTAGTTTTAAAATGAGCAGGAGGGGTCACCTTGAGCACGAATTTCTTTCCTTCTGTCCATTCTCCTCTCTGCCTTCTGCCGCCATTCCTTCCCTCCTCTTGCAGACTTTGTGTTTGTTTATCTCTGCCGTGTGACCCCCACACGCACGCCATCCCCAGCTTTTCAACAGAAAGTTCCATCTGTTCTGGCACCCTTTGGACCCTGTTTGGTTTGTTTGGGAAGCAGCTGCCCTGCTCACAGAGATTGTCTCCACAGCTATGAGATTTCCCCTTGTCCTTCAAGTAGACTGTCTGTTCTCTCTACGTGCCCGGGAGGAAAGCTGTGAGCATCACAAACCCAGCAGTAAGACAGACACTCTGCCGGGTAGGCCCCTGCCCCCGTTCTTATCTCCCCCCCTCCTTTGGCTTAAGCTTACCATGTTGCCCAGGCTGGCTTCACACTCAGACCAATCCTCCTGCCGCAGCATCTGTCCCACACACCTTCACACTCCTCTTGGGTTGTTTGGGAAACAGTCCTTGGGCCGTGTGAGGGCTTTTATGCCCGTCAGACGGCACAGCCAAACCCTGGCTCTGTGGGGCAGACAGAGCGGGGAGACTCGCCTGCTGGAGGCTGTGGGCAGCAGCGGCAGAGAGGTCTGAGGTACATACAGGCAGCAGCTGGGGGGCCAGGTTGGGTCTCAGAATGTGGTGAGGTGTGCCCCAAGATGGAAGTCCAAAGCTTCCAGGGTCTGAGGCTCTGAATCCATTCTTCCTGCAGCAGGGGTTGGCACTGGGGGGAAGCTCTGTCCTTTTTCCCACCCAGTGTGAGACGGTGGGATCCTGGACTGACGGGGACCCTGTCAATCCTACTCTGCTACCAGCGTATCCTTGGCTGATGGTCTCTCTTTCTCTCTTTCCCTCTCCAGGGCCAAGTGTGGATCAACGGCTTTAACCTTGGCCGATACTGGCCCATAATGGGCCCACAGATGACCTTGTTTGTGCCCAGGAACATTCTGACCGCTGAAGCCCCAAACAACATCACGGTGCTGGAGCTGGAGTCTGCACCCTGCAGATGCGGGACCCCAGAGCCGTGTGTGGTGGAGTTTGTTGACAGGCCAGTTTTTGTCTGACCGCCAGTGGCCGTTTCCCAGGCCAAGTCTGGTCAGGGCTCAGGGCCCAACCGCCTGTGAGGACTGCTCATTCGAGAATGGAAGGTACCATGAAGGAGGTGTGTCCCGCCGGCGGCTCTCTACAGCCCTGCCTTGCCCGACCCCTACCCTTATGGCCGCCAGGCATGCTGGAGGAAGTGGGCATGGCAGGAATCCACAGCCGATGTTCGGAGTTGGAACAAAACCTGAAGAATCATGTCTCGTATTTTGATTTGAAATAATCATGTCTTTCTCCTGAATAAAATGTGTACTCGGGCGGTGGTGGTCCTGTCATTAATAGCAGCAGGTGTTCGTCTCCATCGTCTGACTTAAATCTCAACTAGACTTGAGTGGGCTGGGTGAAGCCACTTCAGTAGCTTGACGTTGGAAGCGGGTAGAGGCAGTCCTGGTGTGGGCTAGCCAAGGGCTGCTTTTCTGATCCTGATTTGACTGGTTCCGAATCACTGTGGTGGCTGCTAGGTAAGAAACCTCCAGTTACACAAACTGTGAAAGATTGACAGTTGCTCCAAGTAGGTGGGATGGCCCCTCTACACAACTGAGTAGGATTTTGTGTGTGCACGTTCATGTATGCATGCAGATGCATTTTTGTTCATGTCTGTGTGCATGTCAGAGGCCCATCCGGAATGCCTTAGTGTCTAAGCACATATAGGATTTATAAAATGTAATTCTGCTGTGTTGGGGGCTGGGCTGTAGCTAAGCTGGTAAATATATGTTCACCGTGCAAGAGGCACCGGGTCCTGTCCCTAGCACTACCTAAAACCAGGCCTTGATAATGCACACCTGTAAATAGCACTCAAGGAGTGAGACAAGAAGATCAAAGTTCAGGGTACCCTCAGCTGCATAGTGGGGTCAGGCCTTGGGCTATATGTGACCCTGTCAAAGATTAGTATGGTCATCTCTGCATGGTAACCGTTTGGGTAGTTGGTAGAGGCTCCACGGGCCAGCGTGCATGCACAGACATTGCTGTGCCGTAGCACGGACGTGCTGCTGGTCCTTGACTTCCTGCTTGTTTGAAACAGGGTCTCTTGTTGGCCACGGCTTCAGGGCCTCCTCTTGTCTCACTCTCCCATCTCTGTGCAGGAACACTGGGATTGTAGACCCCTGCATCCAGCTTCTGCCTGGGTTCCAGGGGTCCAAACTCGAGTCCTCACCTTTGTTTGGGAAGTGTTTTACCCACTACCCACGGAGCCACCTCCACAGCTTTCTTTTGTTTTTTGTTTTGGTTGTTGTTGTTTTTAGATTTATTTATTTATATATATGAGAGCTTTGTTTGCATGCCTGCCTGCATGATGGAAGATAGCATCAGATCCCATTATAGATGGTTGTGAGCCACCATGTGGTTGCTGGAAATTGAACTCGGGACCTTTGGATGAACAAGCCAGTGTTCTTAACCTCGGAGCCTCTCTCTGGCCCTGTTTTGGTTTTTAGAACAAGGTTCCATGTAGCCTAGGTTCATCATGTAGCCAAGGGTAACCTTCAATTTCTGATCATCCTGCCCTCAGTTTTTTGTTTGTTTTGTTTTTCGAGACAAGGTTTCTCTGTGTAGCCTTCGCTGTCCTGGACTGCCTTTGTACAGCAGGCTGGCCTTGAACTCACAGAGATCCACCTGCCTCTGTCTCCCAGAGTGCTGGAATTACACACGTGTGCCACCATGCCCAGCTTGCCCTCACTTCTTGCATGCTGGGATTACAAACATCACCACCATGCCATTTTTAGACTATGCTAAGAATGTCTGTATGTTACACAGACGTCCTACTGACAGAGCTACATTCCCCAGGCCTCTTTTCTCCATCGTCTAGTGCCATTTTTTGGTTGTCAATCCATCCATCTTTGTTTCTTGGTAATTCCAGTTTACTTGAAATGAAATTGCTTAGCGCTGTGTCTTCTGTCAAGCCAGCAATCTCCTGTGATCTTTATTTCTTCTGTGAAAAATAAAAGGTCATTTTCTGAGATCACTTCTTAGTCACGGTGAGGCATCTCTCCGAGCTGTGGTACAGCACCACACATGTGCTGCAGGAACGTCAGCTGACCGTCCAGAGGGTGGGGACACACTGGCTCTAAGTAGCAGTGACCCTGAAATTCAGAGCTGCCCCTGGCTTCCCTTGCCCTCTGGCTGTCTGGAGACTTGCATCTATACCAATCCCCACCAGACACTTGTTTTTGTTTGTTTGGTTTGGTTTCGGTTTTTCAAGACAGGGTCCTGGCAGTCCTGGAACTCACTCTGTAGACCAGGCTGGCCTTGAACTCAGAGATCCACCTGCCTCTTCCTCCGGAGCACTGGGATTAAAGGCCATCACCACTGCCTACCCCAAAAGACACTTCTTTTCCTAGTCTTGAGGGGCTTTTCCAAGTTGGAGGAAGCATCTCACAAACTTAGGCCCTCCAGAATGTGCAGTGTCTCTGAGAGCTAAGTAACCAGTCACTGGGCCTCGAACCTGGCTCGCTGATAGAGTGTTTGACCAGCAAGCATGAGGTCCTGGGTTCCACCCCATCCCTGAGAAAACGGGATGGTCAGGCACGCATGTAATCCTAACACTCAAAAGTGGAGGCTGCAAGAGCCAAAGTGCAAGAACACAGCAAGTTCTAGGTCAAAACAGAACCAACGATGATACGAACTGTTCAGACTTGGTGATGGAAACTCATGGATAGTCTCTCCCTGCCCCTGTCTCTCATCATTGGTGGCAAGAAAGTGACTCACTTAAACACCCTGATCTCCTTCTCAAGTGTGGTCCTGGGCTGGAAAGTTCAGGGTAGAGGGCTGGGTGTGCCAGCAATGCCCTGTAACAGGCAGGGACTGAAGGATGCTGGGAGAATCTGGAGGCCAGGTCCAAATATGTAAATTAGGCACTTCAGCCACTTGTCCCAGGTCTGAATCCCAACAGATGATATTAAACTTATGGTCCTCCTGCCTCTACTCCTATCTACCTACCTACCTACCTACCTATTTATTTAATTACTTTGAGACAGGGTCTCTCTTTATACTAATCCTAACCCTGAGTGTGGGGATTAAAGGCCTGTACCAGCACACCTGGCAATAGTGGCTATTTTAAAAAACTGTTAACAGTATTCAGTTGCAATCATTTTGTATAAGTCTGTCCATTTCACAGAAAGTTCAAGTCCTGTTCACTTTTGGTCTAGCCCCATCAACAACGTAAATGGCTTGAGCCACACCAGGTTCACTTGGCCTGTATTTTTATATTGAGGGCTCCTTGGGTCATTTCATCTTGTCTTGGCCCCTGGCGAACTCATGGGAAGTGGGAGGGATGGAGACCATGAGCACCCGCCCTGTGAGCCCCACACCAGCCTGTGAATTGCAGTGTGAGAAGCACCAAGCTTGGTCTCTGTTTCTTTTTTTGTTTGTTTGTTTTGAGGTGTCTTTTTGTTTTGGTTTTGGTTTGGTTTTTGTTGTTGCTTTTCAAGACAGGGTTTCTCTGTGTAGCCTTGGCTGTCCTGGACTCACTTTGTAGACTAGGCTGGCCTTGATCTCATTCATAGCAATCTGCCTCTGCCTCCCTGAGTGCCGAGATTGCACTACCCTCCTGACTTTCTCTTCTCCTCCTCCTCCTCCTCCTCCTTCAATTTCATGTGCATTGGTGTTTTTGCCTGCATGTGTCTGTGTGAGGGCGTCAGATCCCGTGGAACTGGAGTCACAAAGAGTTATGAACTGCTATGTGGGTCTTCTGAAAGAGCAGCCAGTGCTCTCAGCAGCCCCAGTCTCTCTGCTTCTTACCTGTTGGTGAAAGCTTTGGCTCAGGGCTCTGAGGTTTCACTCAGTAGCTGTCCACCCTGTGCCTCCACTCTGCTTTGACTTGTATTAAGCAAGGAGACTTTGTGGCTGAAGGTTTGTTATGTCTGGCCTGTCCCCTTTCCTGTGGACTAAGGGCTTGGGTCTTACTCTGAAGCCTGTGTGATGGTACAGGCTTCTAATCCCAGTACCTGGTAGTAGCCCATAGTAGGTCCTCAGCCAGTGCCTGCTAGCTGGCTAAGTAAGTGCCTCCATGCCTGCATTCACACTGAGGGCATAGGGTCCCTGTAATGCCACCACTTCTTCCAAGGTGTCTGACACCCCAGTGCATGTCCTCTTAAAAGATCCAAGCTTTCATTTTTAAACAGTTGTTTTTAAACCTTCTCAAAGAGGGCTTGCTTTCCCGTTGTTACTTCTGGCGAGACAGTGTGTGTACTTCTTCCACACAATTTCAGTTCATGAAAGGCAGAACCGTCCCACACACTCTTCTACGGGATCATGACTCAAATGTGGAGCAGCGTGTCTTGAGTTCCAGAAACTGCCAACCACACTGGGCCTCTCTGAGGCTGCACAAACATAATAGCACTGAACAGGAGATACCAGGTTTGTTCTCTTTTTTCCTGTGGTGTTTCATGTGTGTGTACATGTGCGTGTGCATGTGGACAGTGTTTCATGTAGCTCAGGCTGGTCTTAAACTCACTATGTAGCCAAGGATGACCTTGAACTTCTGGCTCTACCTCTACCTCCAAATTCCTAGATTTATACGTGTGGCCACCAAGCGTCATTTGTGTGGTACTAAGGACCTGAGTCTCACGCATGCTACCCACCCCCCAGCTTGATATCTCAGTCCCTAGACATCTTCCCGCCCTCCGTATTGCTTGGCCAACCTTTTGTCTTCCTTGTCCACTCTCGCCTCCACATTTCTAGTCATTTTCAAACTAAACATGCCCCATCTGTGTTCCCGAAATGATACATGCTTGCCTTTCTAACCCAGGTCCTTAGGATGGGGTGTTGGAAGGCAGGGGGCTTCTAAGGTCAGTGAGGGAGAAAGGAATCAAAAGGAAGCAAGAGCCAGGGTGTGATGGTACATGCTTCCAACCCTAGCCGTGTGGAGACAGACGTGTCTCTGGAGCCCACAGACCAGTGGGACCAGGCAGACCTGCCTACTCAGCAAACTCCGGCCCAGGGAGAGACCCTGTCTCAAAGAACAAAGTGGGGCCAGTGAGACAGCAGGCAGAGACACTTGCCACCAGGCCTGACAACCTGAGTTTGCGCTCCGGGACACACAGGGTAGAAGAGGAGCATCAACTCTAGCAAGCTGTCCCGCGCTGTACATGTGTATACACACACAGAGACAAATAAACTAAGGATTTGTTTTAAAAACTGAATTTTTTTAAAATTTTAAATTATCTGCATCCACGTGTGAGAATGTGCACGTGAACATGGTGCCCAAAGAGGCCGGATGAGGACATCCGTGTCCTAGTAGTGGGTTGTGAGCCCCTCTGCTTTGTGGTTGTGGGAGCCAAACTTGGATCCTCAGCATCAGCAGCAAGTGCTCCTAAATCCTGAGGCATATCTCCAGCCCTATTTAAAAAAAAAAAAAAAAAAAAAAAAAAAAAAAAAAAAAAAAAAAAAAAAGATGGCTGACCTAAGGAAGACCTGAGGGTGACCTCCAGTCTCTGCACACACGTGCACACACATGCACACAAGCACACACACACACACACGTCAGAGGCGGTGACCATCACCAGTTATCTGAGCCATCTCACCCTCCATGGTAAAACTCTTCAGGCAGGAGCATAGACGGTTAGAGTCTGAGCATACTTCCGGTCTCTAGGCCGCTGCGCTCAGTGTGGGTGTGGAGCTTGAAGAGGAACAAGACCACTGAGCACTCCTGTGTTGCAGGCTCAGAGGTAGTCAGTGTGGGTCGGCCTTGCGTATGGATCAGGCCACCTGTAGGCTCAGCATGGAGAGAGGCGGGAGGCCTCCCCACCCCATCTAGAGCACAGTGAGAAGAGAGCCTTGAGCAGCACCATGACATCCACAGACAAGACCAGGAGAGAGTAGAGCACTTCCCGGGTCCCAGGTCTGCAAAAGATCTGAGTAAGAGGCCGCCCTGTGGGCTGGAGAGCCTCAGTCGGTGCAGTGTTTGTGCAAGCAAGAGGATCTGAGTTTCATTCCCAGCACCCACACGAAAAAGCCATTCAGGGCAGCCTGCACTGTAACCTCGTCATGGGGAGATGGAGACAGGGCTCTCCAGCCAACCGGCCCAGCCTGCTTGGTGAGTCCCAGGCCAGGGAGAGACCCTGTCTCAAAATAAAACAAGGAAGATGTACAGAATCCTAGGTCATCTTCCACAGGCCACATGCTTATTCACAGTTCTACCATGCGTATGCGTTTGAGTGGAGCCATTCACCCACACATCAGGTGATGACATCAACAAGTGACAAAAGTCAAATCGCCCTTCTAAACTTGCACCGTCTCTGCAGGGACAGGGATGGTGGGTGAGATACCAGTTAAATCCCCGCCTTCGGGGGTTGGGGGTGCAAACTAGAGGTTGAGTGTCAGTTTAACACTGACGCCTGCACTCCTGACGCCTTTGGATGGGAACTCCTGTCGTTGGCAGCTGTTCTCTGCTTTTCTGCTTATTCTCAGGAGGTGTTTTTCTTAGCCCAAGCTAGCCTACCTACATAAAAGCATCTGCCGAGAGTTCCCATTTAAATGAACTCATGTTTTATTGCTGATTTTTTCTATTGCTGTATAATTATAGTTCTTCCTTGGGCTGTGAGTTTGGGGATGGATGTTCCTTTCGAATACAAGATTTCCTATTATTAGTTTATAAATATCTCTTTCCTTCTCCCCTGCCCCCTCATGCCCTCCATGGCAATTTCTAGGTGGCCCCTGAATTGGACGTCCTTAGTGTCCAAGGTGGTGAATCTGCGTTGTTATTGTACCTGAAATAGAGTCACTATGGAAACATAACTCTGGGTGTGTCCACAGGGCGTCCTCAGAGGGTTTATCTGAGGAGGGAGGACTCACCCGAAGTGTGAGCAGTACCAGTCCACGGGCTGGAGTCCTGGACTCAGCACGAAGGATTTAGCACTCATCTGTTTCCTGATTACAGAAGCCAGCTGCCTCCTGCCCTTGCTGTGGTGACGTCTCCACCCTCAAACCGTGAGCCAACGTCACCCCTCCCTGCTTAGGTCACACAACAACAACAGAGAGCAGCTAATACAATGTTCTACCAGAAACCTTTTCTGTGGGTCCACCCTCCTCTAGGTCCTGAACACACAGCTTCTCTCCTCCTCACAGCTACTCCTTGTATGCCCGTAGCCCCCCGCCCTCAGGAGGTGGAGGCAGGGGGATCAAGTTCAAGACCACACCGAGTGCAAGGTCAGCCTGGGTTGTCGTGTGCGAACCTGTCTCAGAACTCCCGACCAGGAGCTGATTCGATGGCTCAGTAGGAAGGAGAGAATCGAGCCCTCCAAGCTGCCCTCTGACCTCTACATGTGCTCTATGGCGTGCGCTCCACAAAAATTAACTAATTAATGAATAAAAACAAACAGCTGGGCAACATGGCACACACTTTTAATCCCAGCACTTGGGGAAGCAGAGGCAGGAGGATCTCTGAGTTCAAAGCCAGCCTGGTCTACACAGTGAGTGTCAGCAGCTGGGGCTACACAGAGACTTATTCAAGACAAACCCACTGAGGAGGCTCTGGAGACCTGGAAGGTCTTGCGCCTTTGCACAATGAGCTCATCTCTGTTGTCCAAAACTGGTCACAGAGATCCTGGCTCAGTGTCCTCCTCTGTCTGTGTTCCTTCCGTTCTGTGAGGAGCAGCCTGGAAACCTTTAGACCAAGCACTGGCTACTTTCCCCATAGTGACCGAGCACCTGACAAGGAGCAGCTTGTAGCTAGAATGTAGCTCAGGGGCAGCGCCCTGGCCTAGCAAGCGGAAGGCCTCAGGTTTGATTCCCAGAACTGCAAAGAAACTCAGTGCAGAGGAAAAGCAGCCAAATGTAGGAAGAGTTTAGTTTGGCTCGTGAATTGATGGGCTAGAGCCCATCTTGGCAGCAGAGGCAGGGCTGTGGGTAACTCCGAGGTGGTGGTGGTTGACTGTGGCAGGAGCCTGTCTCATCACCTCCTAGTGACACGGGATGCAGAGAAAGCTGGGGCTGTGTTATCACTCCACTCCATTGGTCCACTCTCTCAAACCAGACTCCACCTCCTCCAGACTCCATGACTTAGCCAGGCATCTGCCTTCAATCTCACCATTCGGAATGCAGAGGCAGGAGAATGTCTGTGGTTTCCAGACCTGGTCTAGCTAGGGAGTTCAAGGCTACATAGTGAGACCCTGTCTAAAAACAAAACAAACACATCACCACGTCCACAGCTTTTCAAACGGCACCACCAGAAAGCAGGTGTTCAAACACTCGGGCCTGAGTGAAGTGTTTCACATTCACACCCAAGCACCCTGGACCTCCTGTCTAGGGTCTGCTTCTGGAAACACACCCTGGCTCGCTGCTCTGCCTACAGCCTGGAGCCCAGGCAACCTCGAAGGTTTGCTTGGTGTTAGGTGTGAGTCTATGCTCACCCCACCCCCGCCCCCCATTCTCATGAGGCCTGGGTCTCACACACAGCAGTGCTCTTCAGAAGCGGGGAGGCTGTGGACCTGCCGGAACCTCTAACCTCAAGAGCCCTCAGATAATGTGGAACACCAGCGTCTGAAGCGGCAGCTACTTCCTGCTTTAGGAAGCTCTGCTGACAGGTTTGCCTAGATTTCTCCTTTGCATAACATTTGTTTTTGTTTTACATTTTTATTTAGACTGTGTGTGTGTGTGTGTGTGTGTGTGTGTGTGTGTGTGTGTGTGTGTAGTGTGGTGTGTGTGTGTGTGAACCCATGTGCCTCGGTGCCCACATGGAGGTCAGAAGATGACTCTCCTTCCACCTTGTAGATACCAGGCTTGTCCCTAGGTCACCAAGCTTGGCAGCAAGTGTCTTTACCCACTAGCCATCTCCCTAGCCCCTGATGCCCTGGTTCTTTTTTTTTTTTTAATACGGGTTTTTGTACTGCTGAGGCTAGCCTCAAACATTCTATGTAAATGAGGATGACCTTGAACTCCTAATCCTCCTGTCTTTACCTCCCAACTAATGGGATTACAGATGTATCCCAACGAATGGGTTTATAGTGTGTACTACTGTCCTAACTCAAGTGTGTATGTTTAGAGCACATGGTATCTAAGAGTGTTGGCGAATGCACCCAGGCCTCCCATGTGCCTTGAGAGCAAAATTCCATCCAGCACTGTTCATTTTCCCCCCAGAGATTAGTGTTGATTCCGTGGGGACGTGCAGAACACGATTATAGAAGACCCCGTCCCCTCCACCCCCTTTAACGTCCTTGAGGTGCAACAGGGTACGGCTTAGGGTGAGGGTTTGTCTGGAGGCATGAGGTCCTCACTTCAAAAAATAAAGTTAAGTTTGGGCGTTATTAGTCAGGCCCAGGGGATGGCACCTGTAATCTCAGCACTTGGAAGGTTGGCGGGCAAGATGGTGAGTTCAAGGCTAGCCTCACCCATTAGTGAGACCCTGTCTCAAAAAATAAAAAAACAGGAATTCATGGCTCTTAAACTTATTCTTCTTGATGTTATTTTACAATTTCCCAGAGGTGAAACTACAGACTCTCAACTCTCGTACTTCTGTTCATATCTAGAGTCTCAGTGAAGTAATTTTTTTTTTTTTTAACCCATAACCGCCTACTACTTCTGGAACAATTCGGTCAGTCTTTGAACCTGGTCACATAAAGTTTTATTAGAAACACAGTTGGGGAATTTTAGAGATAAGTCAGTGACTTTGTGTACATAAACAGAAATGGGGCGACTAGGGCAGAGAGGCGCGTCAGGCAGGCAGAGGGAGCATTTCACCAGCCTGGATGTGGCAGCCACGTTGGTAGAGTTAGTTGGGTTCACGGTTAGAATATTGCTCCCCTAAACTTCCATTTCTTGTTTGTTTTGTTTTTTTTTTCTCTCACCTCATGTAGCCCAGGCTGGCTCTGAACTCAATAGGTAGGTGCTCATGACCTTGAACTCCTGACCACTGGCCAGTGAGTTGGCTCAGCAGTAGCGGTGTCCTGCCAAACCTAACGACCTGAATTCGACCTTTTTGACATGGTAGAAGCACAGAACTGACTCTTGCTAATTGTCTTCCAAATAGCACACGTCAGCACATCAGACACACACAGGCATACACAGGCATGCACGCACGCGCGCACACACACACACGCACCAAATAAATGTAACAAAAAGGTTTTGTTAGCCTGGCAGAGGTGGCACATCCCTTTGATCCCAGCACTCAGGAGGCAGAGTAAGGCATATCTCTGTGAGTTCAAGGCCAGGCTGCCCTACAAATCAAGTTCCAGGATAGCCAAGGCTACACAGAGAAACCCTGTCTCAAAACAAACAAACAAACAAACAAACCAGTTTTTGTTTTGTCATTTGAACCTGAGGCTCCTGCCGCCCCGTCTGTGCTAGCCCATCGCTCTACCATCTCAGCTGCATCCCCGGGCCCCTGAACCGCAGTTCTTAGAACCGTAAAAGTGACCGTATCTCCTTTTTGAAAGTCTGAAATGACTTTCAACTTGAGAAAGTACTTGGTGGATTCCTGCTCTGAAAGGGGAATTTGGAACTGTGAACTTTTAAGTAGTGGACTGTTGTGGGCCGGGGAGAGGGCTAAGCCTGACACGCCAGGACAACCGTGAGGAAGGGGAGAAGTGAGTGAGTTCCACAAGTCATCCCGTGGGCACCGGGGGCGCATGCGCACCGAGCACGTGCTGCCACGCCCACTAGGTAAATAAACAGAAGGTTCTTTGTGTGTTTTGTTGAGACAGGGTTTCCCTGTGTAGCCCTGGCTGTCCTGGAACTCACTCTGTAGGCTTGGAACGCAGAGATCTGCCTGCCTCTGCCTGGGCTTAAAGGCTGCCCCACCGCCGCCCCGCTATAAGTGTAACTTTTAAAAATACTAACGAAGTGCCGAGAGAACAAAAGTGAGTCTGCTCATCTGGCTCATTTTGTGGAGGGAGCGCAGCCTGTCAGAGAGATGCAGCCTGGTCAAGCGCAGAGTGCGGCGTGGGGGGAATGCCTCAGGGCCCACTCGGGTCCCTGGGGCCTGAAGAGTTGAGGAGCAAGTGTGACGGGTGTTCAGGGCACGGTGATGAAGGGAGGATGCCCTGGTGCAAGGACATCTGGCGTGGCTCCGTATTAAGATGCCTGGAAACTGCCTGAGCCTCTGCGAGCAGCACGCAGGAATCCTCCTGGCAGCCTTCTTGGAAACACCCGTGTGGACACGAGGGCCGCAGGCGTGGGCAGTCCGGAAGGCTGACCGTGATGGGTGTAACAGCCGCCTCAGAAGATCGCAGGGGGCTCAGAGGTTGCCAGGACCTCTCAGAGTTGTCCCAAAGCTGGGTGAGGACACAAACGCTTACCTCCACCCCGAGAGCAGCTGCTAGTGGCAAACTGCCCCCAGAAGAGGATTGCTGCCGCCAGCCCAACAAAGAGCCGATGCTCTGTCCTGGGCAGGCCAGAGTGAACATGCAGGTCTCTGAGGCCGGCCAGGATGGCAGCTCGCTAGTGTCGCCATGCAGCTGCCTCGTTGGTGAGGGAGTGGAGGTGGGAAGAGACCCCACCGTGGTACAAGGATGGAGCCACGGACCCGCAGCTCACCGTTGCTTGCTCTTGTGTGTGCTGGGGAGCAGACAGTAGACCCTTTGGCATTCACCAAGCTCCGGGGTCGCTATGCTAAAGTGAGCAAAGCTTCACCAGGAAGTGGGAAGTGCCTCTGCCTGAGCAAATGCCACACCCTCTATGTGAGCCAAAAGTTTTTCTAAGAAAAGTGCCTACAACTATGAGCCACTCCTAAACCAGGCTGTGGTGACAATCGTCTTCAATCCCAGCACTTGGGAGGCAGAGGTAGAAAGATCCCCAAGTTCAAGGCCAACCTGGTCTAGGTAGAGTGAGTTCCAGGACAGCCAGGGCTACACAGAGAAACCTGTCTCAAAAAACCAAAAAGAAAAGGAAAAAGAACCCTGGACTGAGCCTATACCCTTCTTCTGTTATGTTTTGGATTAATGCAGGATGTATATACATATTTATGGGATATAGTATGACAATCCAATATATGAATACAGTGTGTAATGAAGCTTCTATCCGAGGACACAAAGGCTGATTATTTCTTGGGGGAGGAAGCAATATTTTATATCTGTGTACACACAGTCAGGAGCCTGTGCCTACCTTCACATGCCCTCCTCTCCCAGCGTACAACACAAGGTCTCCTCTTGACACAACCAGGGTTTTACATCTCTCTCTCTGTCTCTGTATATGTGCATGCTCACACAAGTGTGCCATGGCACAGATATGAGGACGACTTTGTGGAGTCAGTTCTCCCCATTTGGGTCCAAGTGATCAAACTCGGGTGGCCAGGCTTGCTGGCAAGCACCTCTGCCAGCTGAGCCATCCTGCCAGCCCCCATCTGAATTTAACAGTAAGTTCATTCATTCTTGCCTTGGACTTGGACCACAGGGCCAAAGCTCAGGTGGGCCAGCAACTCTGATCCACCCTCACCAGAAGACCACACACAGACAAGATGAGGCTTAGCGCAGATATGCTCGACTTTATTTGTCTTCTGTGAAGGCAGTGGCAGTTTTCCCTCTTAAAGCCCTTCTTCAGAAAGTACACTTCTAGAAATGCATTCTTTATAAGGCAGCAGTGCTAAAACGGAAGCGTCCTAACTCAGTATCTCTCCAGATTGGCTCTTATTTTGGGAGGGATCAGGGCTCACAAACTTTGTTGGAGTTTTTGCTTGATTCTGAGCAGTTAAGGCTATGGAGCTGGATGTGGGCCTCACACCTACAATCCCAGCACATGAGAGGCTGATGCAAAGAGATTGGGAAAAGGTCAAGGCCAGCTTGGCTACACACTGAGCCCCAGGACAATCTGTACTGTAGAATGACTCAGGGTTAACAAAACAAGGGGCTGGAGAGATGGCCCAATGGTTCAGAGCACTGGCTGCTCTTCCAGAGGACCCGAGTTCAATTCCTAACACCCACAACCATCTGTAACTCCAGTTCCAAGGGAGTCAACACCCTCCTCTGGCCTCTGCAGGCACCAGGCACACTATGGGGCACAGATATACATGCAAACAAAACACCCATACATATAAAACATTAAAGATTTTAAATGGCTTGAGTACAATCAAATGGCAAATCATCTTAATGATGTAACATGGTAAATAATTAAAATAGCATAAGAACAACTGTTCTGACTTTGTCCTGGAGCCCACTCTGTAGACCAAGCTGGCTTCAAACTCACAGATTTGTCAAAGACTGTCCAGGCAGTCCTTGACTATGAGACCTCTTGACCTCATTCCCAGAGCAGCTAGGCTCACAAGGGCATTTTGCCCTTCTCTGCCTGATGCGGTCTTCCACAATTTGAATAGCCACCTGTTATAACTACAACATATACTAGAAGCCAGACTGCATGTGGCTTGCAACAGGTATGTGCTAAATGTTTTATTTCACATGGAGAAGGGGATCACCCTAACACCTTCATCCCTACAGCGATTACCAGAGTTCAGTGAAGAGTCCTCCATAATGAAAGATTCTCATTTCTCTAAATATCTGGCTTCATGGAATACCACTGGACAATAGCATTATGGCATGCCAAAGTCTTCTAGGTAGTTCCACAAAGACTTGAGATTCATCCAAGGCTCCTGTTCATAGTGAAGGAGTGAACTCCTCCACCCACTGGGGCTCTGACTGTGGAGGGTCCTGGGGAGGCAGGGAGTGGGGGGAATCTTTCTCTTCAGTACAATCTAGATGCTCACAAGTCTCCCCAGGTTCCCCTCTCCCTGTAGACACACCTTTCTCCACCGAAAGAGAGACACCCGCAGGGGAGAAGCCATCTTCCCTGATTTTGCTTGCTGGTTTTCCTCAGATACCTGCTGGGGCAACCTTATTGAAAACAAGGCGAGTAAGCGCTGGGTGTGCAGAGCCTGTCAGTGGCAGGTCGCCCGAGTTCACACGTTACAAAGCATCTCAGAGGTCATGATCCACAGTGGACTGCGTGTAAGAGGAGCTGGAGGTGTCGGCCGAGGAAATCTGAAGGAAATCACAGTATTGGCAGAGCACAAGAGGCCCCCGGCACGTTCTGAAGAGTTGGGCGATGTACTTGCGGAATTTCTCCCCGAGAAAGAAGTAAATGACGGGGTTGAGGCAGCAATGAACGAAGGCCAGGGTTTCCGTGGCCTGGATGGCGTAGCCGAGGTACCTCTCCAAGGTACAGTCCTGAAGGACCCCCAGCTCCACCAGGGTGTCCAGGAAAAGCACCACGTTGTAGGGCGTCCAGAAGCCAAGGAAGAGGACCACCACAGCGAAGATCATCTTGACTGCCCTGCTCTTCTTCTCGTTCTTACAGTGTTGCAGGGCCCTGACGATCATGGAATAACAGAAGAGCATGATCCCCAGGGGGATGACCAGCCCCAAGACGTTGATCTCCAGGGAGCTGAGGACCCTCCATGTTGTCGAGTTGACCGAGGAGTACTTGGTTTTGCAGTATGTGTGGTTACGCTCCGTGTAGCAAGTGCTGAACAAGAGGCCCGGGAGGGAGGCGAACACGGCCACCAACCACGTGACGAGGCTAGTGACAACCCCGTAGGTCAGAGTCCTGGCTTTCAAGGAGAACACTGCGTGCACGATGGCCAGGTACCTGTCTATGCTCATGAGCATGATGAAGAAGATGCCGCTGTAAAAGCCCACCAGGTACATCCACGAGACAACCTTGCACAGGCCCAGCCCAAACACCCACTGGTCAGCCGCGTAGTAGCCCCAGAACGGGAGGGAGAGCACGAACAGCAGATCCGAGATGGCGAGGTTCAGCAGGTACACGTCGGTCATGGACTTGAGCCTCTTGTATTTGAACAGCACCAGAACCACAATGGAATTTCCAAACAGACCCAGCAAAAAGACCAAGGAGTAGAGAGGAGGCAGGAAGAGCTTCCCGAAGGCCCTGATGCCTTCCTTGGTGCAAGGCTTGGGCATGCTGTCGTACAGATAGTAACTATCGTACGCGCTTTCGTCCTGCGTGGCGTCTGCCACAGCTGTGGGGTTCATCTTTGCGAGCTGAAGAAGCCAATGAAAACAACAAATGAGAGAACGCGGGAATATCACCAGTGCTAAGTGCAAGGCCTAGGTGTACGGGATGTTACCCCAAACAGTCACGCACCCTCGCCAGAAGGGACCTCAAGGTCAAAAATCAAATCAAATCAACTCATCTCAGCCTTGAGAGGCAGATGGGCTGGTTGTTCACACCCTGGATGTCTGTCTTTCTTCTGGGAAGCTCATTTCTCATGGACAGGCAAGGATAGTACCCCCCCCCCCAGCTGTACAGTTTAAAATGGGTTTCTGAAGAATGGTCTCTGTGGCCAGCAGGGTGACCCAGCAGGTAAAGGCACGTGCCACTGAGCCTCACCCTGATTTGACCGCTGGGAACCAATAGTTGAAGCAGAGAACTGACTTGCAAGAAAGCCTTCTTCTGGCACAAGTGCACCCCACACACACACACAAAATAAGTGTAAAAGGATTAGAGAAAGCTGGCCATAGTAATGCTTACATTTAATCCAGTACTCAGGAGGCAGAGGTAGTCAGAGCTCTGTGGGTTTGAGGCCAATCTCATACAGAGAGAGAGTTCCAGGACAGCCAAGGCTACACAGAAAAGCAAACAAATGCAGCTAGAGGGGTGGCTCAGTGGTTAAGGATTCGGGTTGCAAGCCGGGCACAGTGGCACATGCCTATAATCCCAGCACTCCAGGAGGCAGGGGCAGGTGGATCTCTGTGAATTTGAGGCCAGCCTGGTCTACAAAGTGAGTCTGAGACAACCAAGGCTACACAGAGAAACCCTGTCTTGAAAAAAAAAAATTCTGGTTGCTCTCCCAGAGGACCCAGATTTGATTGCCAGCTCCTCCATGGGGGCTAACGATCATCTATAACTCTAGTTCCAGAGGATCTGATGAGCTTTTCTGGCTTCCTGGCACCAGGCACACACATGGTAGGTGTCCAGACATAAAAGTAGACAAAATACTCATACGCATAAAATTAAATAAATTAAAAAAAAAAAAAAACAAGCCTAAAAATAAGCAAGCAAAAACCCAGGGCGGATGACACAGTCCTGTGGGGTTGGGTACTGATTACTATGCCTGACAACCTGCATTCTCTTGGACTCACACGATGGAAGGTGGGAAGCAAGCGCGGAGGATGTCATCTGACCTCTGTAGCGCACACTCGCTGGCACTGCGGTAGGCACACACACAGAGTCTCTCTGTGTCTCTGTCTCTGTCTTTTTTAAGTTAAAAAAGAAATAAACAGCCAAACGTGGTGCCACATGCCTTTAATCTGAGCACTCTGGGAGGCAAAGGCAAGTGGATCTCTGAGTTCAAGGACAGCCTGGATTACAGTGCTAGTCCCAAGACAGCCAGGACTACACAGAGAAACCTGTCTCAAATAGACAGACAGACAGATGACAGAGCTTCAAATGAATAAATTAACGGGTGGATACACACAACGGAAGTTTTCCTTCACCCACGTACTCACCTGGGCGGTGTGGGCACGAGTGGCTTTCTGACCCAGAACCACCCCCTTGCTTCCTGACTTAGGTCTCTACAGCACCCTGTCAGTCCCTATTAAACCCTTCTTGATTTGTTCGGTAATTCACTTATGCTCTTTCCCCATATCTTCACTGCTACATGCCTGGAGGCTCCAGTGTTTCTGTGCATATGTGTATTTGTGTGTGGTGTAAACATGCGTGCACAGACCTGTGCGCATGTCCGTTCAGCCATGCCTGCATTCATGGAGGCCAGCGGCGTCCTTCTCTATCCCTGCCCACCTTCTTTTCTGAGGCAGCCTCATCACTGAACCCAGAGCTCTCTGTTTTGCGTGGATAGGCTGGCCCAGGAACCCCCACCGCCTGCCCACCTCCACCCTGCAAGGCTAGGTTTCCAGGCACGCACCACCGCACGCGGCTTCCGCTGGCCTGCTGGAGGTCTGAACCCGGCTCGGGGTGCTTCGGCTGCCTGCACCTTACCCACTGAGCTGTCTCCCCAGCCCCTGCCCGGGCATTCCTCAGAGGAGAGTTTGTTTACTGGTTTCTCTGGAAAGGCACCCTGAAGGCCTGTTACACAGCAGGGTCTCTTAAGAAGCTTGTCAACAGCTAACAACTATGTGGTGCTGCTGTCATTTTACCAGTGAGAATTAAAAGAAAAAGAAATAAATAAAGTGAGGGAATGAACAAACAAAAAAGGGCAGCCCAGCATAGTGGCTCATGCCTATACACCAGCACTTGAGAGGCAGAGAGGCAGGAAGACCAGAAGCTCCAGGCCAGCCTTGGTGACACAGTGAGTTTGAGACCATCCTACACCATATCAGACTCTGAAAAACAACTGAGGCCAACATGCTGGCTCAGCAGAGGTAGACATCTGCCATCAGGCCTTAATTTAATTCTCTGGTTCCACAAGGTAGAAGAAAACAGACTCCTCCAAATTATCCTCTGCCGGCCACACAAGCACCCTGGTGTGCGTACACACACACACACACACACACACACACACACACACACACTACAGAAAGAAATGCAAGAGTAGCATAAAAACCGGAGGATCAGATCCAGGATCTCTCTGGGTTGCTTAAACAAAAACAACAACAAATGCAATCAATATGTTTTAAAAGAAAATTAATAAGTAAATAAGTAGCTTGCAGTTCTGTAATAATGTGTATAAATGTGTAAGTACGTGGCATTCCTTGGCTTGAGAAACTTGCTGGGAGAAGCAGAAAAGTTTGCCATCCTGGTGAAAGTTTAGGCTGTGAGCTAAACTTTAGGCTGTCCTCTCAAGTGTGGCCACCTGGCTGAGGAAGCCTCAGGAGGTATCAGACAGGTAAAAAGTGTATGTGCTCCAAGAGAAAGGCCAGTGAGCACCAGCAGGATCAAGAAACCTGAGTGTGCTGGAGAGATGGTTCAGTGGTTAAGAGCACTGTCTACTCTTCCAAAGGTCCTGAGTTCAATTCCCAGCAACCACGTGGTTACAACCATCTATAGAGAGATCTGGTGCCCTCTCACATGCAGGCAAAACATTATATAAAAATTAATAAATAAATAAACCTTAAAAAGAAAGAAACCTGAGTGTGGGGCTGGAGAGATGGCCTGGTGGCTAAGAGCACTGGCTGCTCTTGCAGAGGACCTGGGCTCAACTTCTAGCACCTCCATAGTGGCTCACAATCACCTGTAACTCCAGTTCCGGGGGATCTGAGGCCCTCTTCTTATGACCTCCACAGGCACGGGCACTTACATACATGCAGGCAAAACACCCTTACATATAAAATAAATCTTAAGAACGAAACGCCTGAAACCCCAAGTGTGGGCTGGGCAGGTGGCTAGCCCGAGCCACCTCCAGCCACACTCACCTGCAGCCATAGAGCCACGGGTCCCGCAAATATCCCTGTCTCCACTTACCTTGTTCTTTTGAAAGTGGTCCTGAAGACAGTCTGTGAGGCAATGCCAGGATCCCTGAAGCCGCACAGGTGCTTTGAAGGGTATGTGACTTCCTGTGACACACCAGCTCTTCCCTCACCCATGTGTGGCTTCTTGACAAAAGGAAGAAGAAAAGAAGAACAAGAAGAAAAAGAAAAAAAAACCAAAACCCTGAGTGACTCATTTCCCCAAACTCAAAGGTGGAGTGATATAGCTTCTTCTGAGGAAAGGGAGAAAAATGAAAAGAAGATAATAGTGTCGTGCAATGGTGCAGGCCTGTAACCCCAACACTTGGGAGGTGGACACAGAAGGGTCAGGAGCCCAAGGTTAGCCTTGGCTACATAGCAGGTTGAAGGCTAACCTGAGCTACAAGTGACCATGCCTCAAAAAAAAAAAAAAAAAAAAAAAAAAGAGAGAGAGAGAGAGAAAGAAGGAAAAGGAGGGAGGAAGGATAAAAATAAAAACTTTAAAAGCTTTTTAATTTGTAAAATGTATTTATTGTGGGTTAGGAATGTAGCTCAGAGGTAGAGAATTTGCTAAGTGTGAGCAGGCCCTGGGTTCAATCCCCAGTACTACACAGAGACAGCTGTTTAAGAAAAGAAAAAAAAAAGTATAAGTACAAAACCCTGAATTTGGTCCTCAGCTCTGGGAGAGGACAAAAGAAAGAGAAAGAAAGAAAGAAAGAAAGAAAGAAAGAAAGAAAGAAAGAAAGAAAGAAA